>NW_021604608.1:2081040-2090161 GCF_004785775.1 Grammomys surdaster
GGGAGAGGGAGAGGGAGAGGGAGAGAGTTTTAACCTAATAATCCATTTTTGGTTTCTAAGAAGTTGAGCAGTACCTTGCACCCATGAGACTCTACAATAGCCAGAAAATTCTACTCCTGAGCAGTTGGCCCTACTTAGGGCTCATGATGCAGGCAGTGTTTGGTGATAACTGTTTTGGAATTGAAGTATTGTCTGTAGTATGTAGGGCTCAGGGACATGCTTTATTCAAGGGAATGCAAAGCCCCTGGCAGGGTGGTGCTGCTTTTGAAATGTGGACTACAGAGAAAGGCCCTGCCTGTTCTAGACTGTAACCCCTATTCCCAGAGAAGCACTGTTTCTGTACCCATCATGGCAAAATGATGCAAGTTTCTAGTGCTGAGCAAATCACAATCAGTTGTTCTCTGCATTTTGACAAGTTGTGAATTTCTGTAATGAGATCAAATAATAAAATATTAAAACTTTTATCTCCTAGTAGCCAAATTTCTTTATCAAATTCTATTAAGTTTTTTAATTGGGACATATTTACATATCTTTATTGCATGTATAATAGCAATTTGAAGCATGTACATGATGCATAATAATCAGATTAGGGAAGTAAACATTTCTGTCTCTTCAAACAATAATTACTTTTATGTGCTGATAATTTCATACTGTTTCATTTGTTCTTAAATATATTCCATAGACAGTTTTAACCAATAGTTATCCTACTGTGCTATATAAAAGCAAAGCTAATCTCTCTGCTCTAGGAGAGCTTTTGGACCACTTGTTCACCTTCTCTTTGTCCCCTGTCTCTCCCACTGTTCCATTTGTCCATTCCCAGTTTCCAGTGTCTCACATGCCACTTGATTCTTCCACTAGGATGACCTGTTGGTTTTTGCCAATGAGTGAGAATTTACATATTTGTAAAATATTTCTCAGTGTGTAAAGCAATATTTTATACATCAAATATCTGTGTCTTTGAGTTGTGTCTAGACACCAGGGCCACATGAACTTATGTATGAATAAGGCACAGCTAGAATATGTTAACAACCTTCATTATGCTTCCCAATTAAAGTAGCTTCACCTACAGAATTGGATAAATCAATGCCAGTTTTTATCAACAGCCTTCCAAGCAAAAAAGAGTTTTTACACCTTAAAATGGTTAAAAAGAGTAGTATTTATTGGTGAACAAAGAATAGGTCAAAGTCACACCTTGCATTATATTAATAAAGCCTTATTGAGCCTCACTATGCCTTTTTGCTGCAACTGTACACATGACCACTTTTTTATTGTTAGTAAGAGCTGAAGAGTTGGGACAGATATCTTATAGTATGGGAAAGGCCAAAATGTGCTCTGCCATTCCCTTAACAGTAAACATCTGTCAACCTCTGAACTAGAAGAATGTAGAATTTTACTCAGCCTGGCCTGCATCAACTAGAGATTTCTTCCAAGATTTACCTGGTGTCTTTGGAAGACTTAAATGGCCCGTGCTCTTTAAGGAAGAAGGCATGGCTGCAGATTTCCCTCCTATTCAACTATCTTTTCTAAACTTCTTTTACATTATGGAGCCTGAGCCATAATCACAATGCAAAGAAAACAATGAACTGTGAAGAAACACAACTGTGGATTCTTACTCAGAAGGTCTTTTAAGAAACCTGCTAAAGGAATTAGAATTTTCAGGAAATTATACTCTCTGCGATTTTGGGTGCAGAAGAATAAAACTTCAACTTAATTAAATCTTGACTGCCAGATAAAGGAATTTACTCTCACCCAATTTGAAATTCTTCTTCTTTTTTTTATTTTTTTACACTCCAGATTTTATTCCACTTTCCACCCCCAGCCACCCTCTGACTGATCCACATCCCATACCTCCTCCCGATGCCCCTGTCTCCACAAGGATGTCCTCACCCTCCACCCTCCACCACACCAGACCCCTAAACTCCCTGGGGCTTCCAGTCTCTTGAGGGTTAGGTGTGTCATGTCTGGTTGAACACAGACCCGGCAGTCTTCTGCTGTATATATGTTGGGAGCCTCATATCAGCTGGTATATGCTGCCTTTTTGGTGGTCCAGTGTTTGAGAGATCTCTGGGTTCGAGATTAATTGAGATTGCTGGTCCTCCTACAGAGTCACCCTCCTCTTCACCTTCTTTCAGCCTTTCCCTAATTCAACCACAGGTGTCAGCAGCTTCTGTCCATTGGTTGCATTTGACTTTTTCAGCTGCTTGTTGGCTCTTCCGGAGGACAGTCAAGATAGGTCCCTTTTAGTGAGTGCTTCATAGCCTCAGTAATAGTGTCAGGCCTTGGGATTTCCCCTTGAGCTGGATTCCTGGCCTGTCACTGGACCTTTCTTTCCTCAGGCTCCTCTCCATTTCCATTCCTGTAGTTATTTCAAACAGGAACAATTATGGATCAGAGTTTTGACTGTGGGATGGCAACTCCCTCCCTCATTTGATGCCCTATCTTCCTGCTGGGGGTGGGCTCTGTAAGTTCCCTCTTCCTACTGTCAGGCATTTATCTAAGGTCCTTCCTTTGATTCCTGATGTCTCTCACCTCCCAGGTCTCTGGTGCATTCTGGAGAGTCCCCCCAACCTCCTACCTCCTGAGGTTAAAATTCTTTAGGAAAGTAACAAGGGTCTTAGCAATGTGATGCTTGTTTTCAAGATAGGTGGTATCCTCCCTGGGCTTCAGTCATAAAGGCTTCATCCTCTTCTTGGGATAGATGGGACCTTTTGGAGGCAAGGCCTTATCTAAGGTCATGGGGTCACTGAAATCATTGAAGTCAAGTCCCTAAAGCTGATTTTTTTATTTTTAAGAAACTAGCTCTTCCCTGTATTTCTCATGATTGTTTCCCAAATCACATGTGATTTGTTTGGTCACATGTTCCTGCCATGAACTGCCACTTTTACCAGACACTTAAAAACCATGGGACAACTGGTTCTTACAACAGCGCTTAAGAATTGTTAAGTCAAAATGAAAGTATTCTCTTTATAAATTGCCTCAGATATTTCATTATGAAGATTACTAACCCATGGCAAGGGGTGAACAGTGAAGCCACATTTAGCAGAGCATATGGTCTGAGGTGTAATCCTTGATGCCGTTGTCGTTGTCCTTGTTTCATGTGCTCTTCAGTGGTTTCTGCCAAGCAGGTCATCCTCTATGCTTCGTCCTTCAGTTAGTCATCTTGCTCCTTTCTACCTCTCTCCATATGCACTAGAGCACTAAAATATTGACCTCTCAAGCTTTAGCCATTGTCTGCTTCTCTTTTAGCCTTGGAGGCATACATCAGATCATACAACATATACTACATTTTTGCATAGAATTCCATGCTGCCCTTAGACCTTAAATTACTAAGCTCTTCCCCTGAAGAAGGAGGATCTGCAATTTTTAGGGTAAGTAGGAGTAAGGAAGAGCTGGTAAAGTTCACTCCTTTTGTTTGAGTTGCCAAGGAAGGGGAAGGGAAACAAGAATGAGTGAGTATCAGGGTATAGAGCATCACCCACAGCAAGTGGCAGCTGACAGACAGTCATAGCCACATGCCCACTGTACTGTGTAATTCTGTGACTTTTTTGGCTGTGTTCACTGAGTGCTGTTGATATATTTGGAAAAGGAGACCATAAAACAAATGTTACAGTTGGAATCATGTGGGTTTTTTTCCCAGGGAAAATAAACAGATTAGCCAATTTGGGCAGGCAAGATCAAGGCAAAGTTGGGGGTTAGGGCTGGGGGTGGGACATGCCTTGGAACTGCCTACCTTGAAATGTGATCACCTGAGATAAACTGTGAGAATTAGGAAGGGCAATAGTCTGTCTTATACACAGACTGGATGTCACATTTGATTGTCTCAGCTTTGTACTTAAACACTCAAGATTGTCTGTTCCTTACAGGGACCCTGCTAGACAGTGACAGCTTGGCTAACCTGTATCTCCTGTCATCCCCTTCCCTGAATCTGTCAGGACCAACTGTCCCTTTGCATTTCTGGGTGTTGCTGTAGAGTACTCAGCAAAAGAATGATTTCTATCATTGGAAAAAACTGTTCAATGTTTCAGTTGCTGAATCCAGTGAGCCTCATGTGGGTTTTGAGCACTTGAAATATAGCTTGGAAAACTGGGCAACTGTATTTTTAATTTTATTCAGTTTAGCTAATCTAAATTTAAACAGCCATGGGTGGCTACTTGTTATGATTTTGGACAGAGTGGGTTTAGGCTTTTTCAATATCATGGTGTGAACCACAGTAACTGCACCATGTGCTAATGTTAGAAATCTGATGTCTTGGACCTCTCCCTCGACTAGAGGAATCCAACTCTACACTTTAACAACATCCGCAAGTATAGCATGTAGTTAAAGTTTGTGAAGCTGTGCTTGAAATGACCCAGGAAAACACATGGTATCAGCCAGACATATCTAGGTTATACTGTTGTGATAGCAAGCCCTGTATTCAATTGACTTAAATGTTTTATTTTTCACTAGTGTGTCTTGCCCATCCTGGGTCAGAGTGAGCTCCATTCAACATCATTCTGCCTCGGGGGCCCAGGTTAGCAGACCAGCATTTGAGTCATTCTTTGTTGCCACAGTGGAAGGGAAACAGTGTGGGGATCTTGTCATTTCTACTTACGTTTCAGTGGGCAAATGAGATCTGAAGACCATAGCCAATCTGAGAGGGTGAGGAAGTACACTTTTATCATGCACCAGGAGATAGAGAAACAGAGTATTTGATGGATCTATCTGATGAAGAGAACAAGTGACTGACATGGAAAACAATCATAATCCGACCTGCTTTCTTCGATAGCCAGTTATCCAACCATCATTTCCAGTTTGGACTTGTAATAGTGTTCTAACCCGTTCCTCTGCCATCATGTTGCTCTTCAGATGACCACATGACTTCATTAGTCTTCTTAAGACACATCACAGAGGATGCCATTCCTCTGCTTAAAACCCTACAGTGACACCTCATTGCCCACCAAATTAAGTAAACTGTATTTAGCATGATGTACTGGAAAGAATGCTGTCAACATATCTGTGAGACCTCAGACAGCATTAGTTAAATGATCTGAATCTCAGTTTTCTCATCACTGAGCTTGGATATAAAGCCATCTGAAACAAAAGCATTCTCTACACCTTAAACAAAACAATGCCTCTATTTAAAAGAATTACCTTGCTCACAAAATCGTTGAGCTAATAATGTATATCTAGATGGTATATTTGCCAAAGCATATTCAAATAACCTATCATATATCCATCTGAAGTCCTCCAAAGATCCATCTTTGACTTTTCCTTACCATAGCTAATAAAAGGCTCTACATACAGGGCATTATTAAAATGTTCTTTCACTTGATCACTACTGGTTAAACATTTAGAAATGACAGGGTTGTCCTAAGTGCATATCCTGTTTTTACAATCAAGCTGCTTTTCTAATACATAACAGCTTCTTTGCTTCCTTGTCTTTGCTCACGGTGTTTCTGTTTCTGATGTATGCATTTGCTTGCCACTGACTAAGCTTTTAAATATTAGTCATCACTTAAGCCCATCCAATATAGTATCTCTGATATCTACATCTAATTTTCCAATTTAATATCTACATCTAATTTTCCAATCTAAAAGCAACATTGCCGGTCTATGAACATCTATAGTATGCATGGAAAGTGGCATAATCAAGGTGATGGAAAAATGATAGAGTTTCTTCCAGGCAGACAAGCCTGAGAACAGGGCATGCAGAGGACATTACAGAATGGTCAAAAGGACATTCCAGAAGATAGATGAAGTACATGGCACGTGGGGAAGAAGGCCAAGACAGGATTGAGAGATAGGTAGAAGGTTGGCCTTGACAGTTGTGCTAAGGAATTTCAGTTTTATCTCTTGGCAGTGGAAATAGTTGTAAACGGAGAAGCGATGTCATCATGTTTGTGGCTGAAGAGACTAGTTGATAGAGAACGAGAATCTCATATGAAAAGATATAGCCAGAGGCAGGCAGATTTCTGAGTTCAAGGCCAGCCTGGTCTACAGAGTGAGTTCCAGGACAGCCAAGGCTACACAGAGAAACCCTGTCTCGAAAAAAACAAACAAAAAAAACAAACAAACAAAAAGAAAAGATATAGCTAGGTATGATGATGTATGCGTGTAAAGTCAGCACTAGGGTTGTGAGTTCAAGGCCAATCTGGGATGCATACCAAGACCCTGTCTAAAAAGAAAGTAATCAAAGTCTATGATGCTGGAGCTTAACTATTGCTCTCCAATTGTCTATGTCAAGCCAGTTAGCAGTTTTCTGTTTTATGATACTACTTTGACTATCCCATTGTTTTTCCTATATTTATATTATTTACTTATTTAAATTTTCTACCTATCCCCTGAAGATGAGTGGATTTAAAAAATCACTTCATGGATCTGAATTCCAAACAAGTATGATCTTCTGACATCCACTATGACCTATCAGTTAGAAATTATGTTTGGACATTGACAATGCAGATCTTTACTTCAGTAGTGGGTTCACATAACAAAAACTTATTTGTCATGCCCATATGGATACAGTTTTATGGTTTTATCATTTTTATGCCATGGACTGTGACTTCTATTATCATCATCCTCTGTGATTATGGGCCTTGGGTTCTATTCTCAGTATCACCTGATATATAAGGGCTGCTGTGGCTCTTAGCTTTGCATTTTAGCTTCAGGTAGCAGAAAAGAAGAAATGAACTAATGCATGCTTTCAGGGAGTTCACATACTTATGGGGCTTCAAGGGAGATGGACAAGGTAAGTTTTTATTCTGAATGACATTGTATTCTGATAGAAATGAGGGAGTTTTTGTTTGATTTTGTTTTAAATAAAGAAAAAAATAACTTGTGTGTGGAATTGGCAGCCTGTCCTCTTTATGGGGCTATGGCTTTTATGCAATAACTCTTTTGAAGAAGCCATTCTCACTAGTACATGGTTGTTAATAAATAGTTCTGTCTATTAGGTCTCATTTACAGTTAGTTTTCCTCTTGCATTAAGCATTCATTGAAATAGTACTCATACTCTGTGTCTGGATAGACACATATCTGATTTCAAACCTGAAGATTCCTTGTCAATTCCATTCTTTCTCAACTTTTATCTCACTAAGGGAACAAAGAACCAAGAACTGCAGTGCAAACTGAATGCAGAACCTGTAAATACATTTGTAGAGACAAGTCTCAGTTCCTAGAGTGAGAATAAATTATTTTCTTTGAGCAAATTTACTTAGAGATCTGACCAGATTTGTCCATTTGAAAAACCCCTAGAAATATGAATATATTAGGAAGAAGGAGAGGGTAGTGTATTGAATATTGAAAATAGTTTATTAAAAGACCATGAAGAATACATTTACACATGGTTAAATTTCCTTCTATGACTCAGAATCTCATTGCTACTGTTTTTAATGGACATGCTGGAAACTATTGTTCTTAGATCCTGCCTATTTCCTTGTTTCTGAAAACAGTTTTTTTCTTTTACCTCCACAGGGCCTATCACAATTCCACATGTAAGTTCAGGGATTTGACTTACCTACGGATAAATCAGATTCTGGCCTGTGGAGGACATATATTGTCATTCTTTTAAAGAACTGCTTTTAAAGCATTTAAAGAATGGTTAAAGCATTGCTTATTGGGTCTGACGTTGCTTGGAGATACCAAGATGTTAGAACTGAGCTGTAAGAGAGAGAGAATGAGGGCCAGAAACAGAGGTGAGCAGAGGAGAGATCCAGAGACCCGGCAGGACTGAATATTCCACTCATGTACTATTGATAGTGTAATAATGATTATGATTATAATTCTCATATGCTACTAATATACTGAGCTATTATAAATTCCCTGAACAGTCAGAGCCAATGAATTCTCATTTTGTTTGCTTATGCTAATTTGCATGCTTTGTTTCAATCACATTCATTCAGAAGGACCACAATGATAAGAGGAGACAGTCATAGGAATAGAAATAAACTTTGATCATTCACCGTGAACATTAGAAATAAGGCAACAATAAAACTATGGTTACAAAAATGTGCAACACAGGCTGGCCTCAAATTCAGGAGCCTCTTGCCTCTGCCTCCTTCAGAAAATCCTACCAGCTTATTCTATCACAACTGACTTGATGTGCCAGGATGGGTTGGTACACATCGGGGGCTTTCCCTTCTCTGAGGAGAAGGGAGCATGTAATGGAGGGAGGGGGCATATGAAGGTGGGACTGGGAAGACAGGATGGGGAGGCTGTGATATAGAGTGAATAAATTAAAAAAAACCCAACCTTTTGGTTTTAATAAAGCTATCCTTTAACTTCAGTTCACCATGAAGGATTAAACCTAGGAACTGTGCTAAAAGAATGTTGGCATCTGTAAACATATGAGGGTAAATACAAAATGAGACTTTTCACTCTAACATTTATCAACATTTTATTTTGTTTTTCTTTAACTCAGCATCTCTTCACAGTTTTCTTAATCTTTTTCCCATTGTGTGAACAATTCAATGAATACGTATTTTCCTAGAACATAGGAAACCAAAAGCACAGGTCTGAAGGGAAAAATTCAGTAGGTGTGCTTCCATTATCTATCTCTGATAAGTACCAATTTGATGGGAAAATGAAAAGTAATGCCTCAGGCAGAACACTTTGTAAGATGCTGTGTATGAAGTATGTGACTAAATAGGTATATTTGTCTTTGCTAAATATAGCTTGATAATACTGCAAACGAAACTAGGGAGGGGAAATGCAAAGACATAGAATACATACAGGTTTTATAAATAAAGTAATGTATAGGGAAACATTTTTTTTTAATTGAAAATTGGTATCTTTCCTGGTTACTTTTATTTTTTTTTATTGGATATTTTATTTACATTTCATATGTTATCCCCTTACCCCATCCCCCACCCACCCGGGAACCCCCCATCCCCTTACCCCTCCTCCTTCTTCTCCGTGGATGTAACCCCCACCTACCCCCCCACTCCCACTTCCCCACCCTCAAAATTCCCACCCCCTGGAGCGTCCAGCATTCATGAGGTCAAGGATCTCTTCTTCCACCTGTGCCCAGCAGGGCCCTCCACTCTTACATATTCAGCTGAAGCCCTGGATCCCTCCCTAAGTGCTCCCAGGCTGGTGGTTAGGACCCTGGGAGCTGTGGTTGGTTGGTATTGTTGCTCTCCTCATG
>NW_021604608.1:2090325-2091198 GCF_004785775.1 Grammomys surdaster
ATGATAATTTCTAGTTCCATCCATTTACCTAGGAACCTCTCGAATTCATTGTTTTTAATAGCTGAGTAATAATCCATTGTGTAAATATACCACATGTTTTGAATCCATTCCTCATTTGAAGGACATCTGGGTTCTTTCCAGCTCCTGGCTATTATAAATAAGGCTGCTATGAACATAGTTGAGCATATGTCCTTGTTATATGTTCGAGCATCTTCTGGGTATATGCCTAGGAGTGGTATAGCTGGATCCTCAGGTAGTGCTATGTCTAATTTTCTGAGGAACCGCCAGACTGATTTCCAAAGTGGTTGCACCATCTTGCAGTCCCACCAACAATGGAGGAGTGTTCCTCTTTCTCCACACCCTCACCAGCATCTACTATCACCTGAGTTCTTAATCTTAGCCATTCTGACTGGTGTGAGATGGAATCTCAGAGTTGTTTTGATTTGCATTTCCCTGATGACTAAGGACACTGAACATTTCTTTAGGTGCTTCTCGGCCATTCGAGTTTCTTCCATTGAAAATTCTTTGTTAAGCTCTATACCCCATTTTTTAATAGGGTTATTTGGTTGTCTGGAGTCTAATTTCTTGAGTTCTTTGTATATATTGGATATTAGCCCTCTATCAGATGTAGGATTGGTAAAGATCTTTTCCCAATTTGTTGGTTGTCGTTTTGTCCTATTGACAGTGTCCTTTGCCTTACAGAAACTTTGCAATTTTATGAAGTCCCATTTGTCAATTCTTGATCTTAGAGCATATGCCATTGGTGTTCTGTTCAGGAACATTTCCCCTGTGCCCAAGTATTCGAGGGTCTTCCCCACCTTCTCTTCTATTAGTTTCAGTGTATCTGGTTTTATGTGGAGGTCCTTTATCCAC
>NW_021604608.1:2091298-2101823 GCF_004785775.1 Grammomys surdaster
GATTTCTTTCTTCAGGGACTTGAAGTTCTTGTCGTACAGGTCTTTCACTTGCTTGGTTAGATTCACACCAAGGTATTTCATATTATTTGCAACTATTGTGAAGGGTGTCATTTCCCTAATTTCTTTTTCAGTCTGTTTATCTTTCATGTAGAGGAAGGCTACTGATTTGTTTGAGTTGATTTTATAACCAGCCACTTTGCTGAAGTTGTTTATCAGGTTTAGGAGTTCTCTGGTGGAAGTTTGGGGGTCACTTAAGTATACTATCATATCATCTGCAAATAGCGATATTTTGACTTCTTCCTTTCCTATTTGTATCCCTTTGACTTCTTTTTGTTGTCTAATTTCTCTGGCTAGGATTTCCAGTACTATATTGAATAGGTAGGGGGAGAGTGGGCAGCCTTGCCTAGTCCCTGATCTTAGTGGGATTGCTTCAATTTTCTCTCCATTTATCTTGATGTTGGCTACTGGTTTGCTGTAAATTGCTTTTACTATGTTTAGGTATGGGCCTTGAATTCCTGATCTTTCCAAGACTTTTATCATGAAGGGATGTTGAATTTCATCAAATGCTTTCTCAGCGTCTAGTGAGATGATCATGTGGTTTTTTTCTTTGAGTTTGTTTATATAGTGGATTACATTGATGGATTTCCGAATATTGAACCATCCCTGCATTCCTGGGATAAAACCTACTTGATCATGATGGATGATTGTTTTGATGTGTTCTTGGATTCGGTTTGCTAGAATTTTATTGAGTATTTTTGCATCGATGTTCATAAGGGAGATTGGTCTGAAGTTCTCTTTCTTTGTCGGGTCTTTGTGGGGTTTGGGTATGAGTGTAATTGTAGCTTCATAGAACGAATTGAGTAGTGTTCCTTCTGTTTCTATTTTGTGGAATAGTTTGAAGAGAATTGGTATTAGGTCTTCCTTGAAGGTCTGATAAAATTCAGCACTAAAACCATCTGGTCCTGGGCTTTTTTTAGTGGGGAGGCTTTTGATGACTGCTGCTATTTCCTGAGGGGTTATGGGACTATTTAGATGGTTTATCTGCTCCTGGTTTAATTTTGGTACCTGGTATCTGTCTAGGAAATTGTCCATTTCATCCAGGTTTTCCAGTTTTGTTGAGTATAGGCCATTGTAGTAGGATCTGATGATTTTTTGAATTTCTTCAGTTTCTGTTGTTATGTCTCCCTTTTCAGTTCTGATTTTATTAATTTGGATACTGTCTCTGTGCCCTCTGGTTAATCTGGCTAAGGGTTTATCTATCTTGTTGATTTTCTCAAAGAACCAACTCCTGGTTTTATTGATATTTTGTATTGTTCTTTCTGTTTCTATTTGGTTGATTTCAGCCCTGAGTTTGATTATTTCCTGCCTTCTACTCCTCCTGGGTGTATTTGCTTCTTTTTGTTCTAGATCTTTTAGATGTGCAGTCAACTTGTTAGTGTGTGCTCTTTCCAGTTTCTTTTTGTAGGCACTTAGAGCTATGAGTTTTCCTCTTAGCACTGCCTTCATGGAGTCCCACAAGTTTTGGTATGATGTGTCCTCATTTTCATTGAATTCTAAAAAGTCTTTAATTTCTTTCTTTATTTCTTCCTTGAGCAGGTCATCATTGAGTAGAGAGTTGTTCAGTTTCCATGTGCACGTGGGTTTTCCATTGGTTTTGTCATTATTAAAGACCAGTCTTAGTCCGTGGTGATCTGATAAGATGCAAGGGATTATTTCAATCTTTTTGTATCTGTAGAGGCCTGCTTTGTGACCAATTATATGGTCTATTTTGGAGAAGGTACCATGAGGTGCTGAGAAAAAGGTATATTCTTTTGTTTTAGGATGAAATGTTCTATAGATATCTGTTAAGTCCATTTGGTTCATAACTTCTGTTAATGTCAAAGTGTCTCGGTTTATTTTCTGTTTCCATGATCTGTCCATTGCTGAGAGTGGGGTGTTGAAATCCCCCGCTATTATTGTATGAGGTGTAATGTGTGTTTTGAGCTTTAGTAAAGTTTCTTTTATGTATGTAGGTGCCCTTTCATTTGGAGTGTAGATGTTCAGAATTGAGAGTTCACCTTGGTAGATTTTTCGTTTGATGAGTATGAAGTGTCCTTCCTTATCTTTTTTGATTAATTTTGGATGAAAGCCGATTTTATTTGATATTAGAATGGCTACTCCAGCTTGTTTCTTGGGACCATTGGCTTGGAAAATTGTTTTCCACCCTTTTATTCTGAGGTAGTGTCTGTCTTTGTCACTGAGGTGGGTTTCTTGTATGCAGCAAAATTCTGGGTCTTGTTTGTGTATCCAGTCTGATAGTCTGTGTCTTTTTATTGGGGAATTGAGACCATTGATATTAAGAGATATTAAGGAAAAATGATTGTGGCTTCCTGTTATTTTTGCTATTAGAGGTAAAGTTATGTTTGTATAGTTATCTTCTTTTGGGGTTGTTGGAAGATTACTTCCTTGCTTTTTCTAGGTTGTAGTTTCCCTCCTTGTGTTGGCGTTTTCCATCAATTATCCTTTGAAGTGCTGGGTTTGTGGGAAGATATTGTGCAAATTTGGTTTTGTCATGGAATATCTTGGTTTCACCATCTATAGTGATTGAGAGTTTTGCTGGGTATAGTAATCTGGGCTGGCAATTGTGTTCTCTTAGGGTCTGTATGACGTCCGTCCAGGCTCTTCTGGCTTTTATAGTCTCTGGTGAGAAGTCTGGTGTAATTCTTATAGGTCTGCCTTTGTATGTTACTTGACCTTTTTCCCTTACTGCTTTTAGTATTTTTTCTTTGTTTTGTGCATCTGATGTTTTGATTATTATGTGACGGGAGGTATTACTTTTCTGGTCTATTCTATTTGGTGTTCTGTAGGCTTCTTGTATGTTTATGGGCATCTTGTTCTTTAGGTTAGGGAAGTTCTCCTCAATAATTTTGTTGAAGATATTTACTGTCCCTTTAAGTTTGGACTCTTCATTCTCATCTATACCTATTATCCTTAGGTTTGGCCTTCTCATTGTGTCCTGGATTTCCTGGATGTTTTGAGTTAGGAGTCTTTTGCATTTTGCATTTTCTTTGCCAACTGTGTCAATATTTTCTACCGTATCTTCTGCATTTGAGATTCTCTCTTCTATCTCTTGTATTCGGTTGGTGATGCTTGCGTCTATGACTCCTGATCTCTTTCTTAAGTTTTCTATTTCCATGGTTGTCTCCCTTTGAGCTTTCTTTATTGTTTCTATTTCCATTTTCAGATCCTGAATGTTTTTGTTTAATTCCTTCTTTGTGTTTTCTTGCATTTCCTTAAGGGATTTCTGTGATTCCTCTTTAAGGGCTTCTATCTGTTTACTTGTACTCTCCTGTATTTCTTTAAGGGAGTTACTTAATTCCTTCTTATAATCCTCTATCATCATCATGAGAAGTGATTTTAATTCTGAGTCCTGTTTTTCAGGTGTGATGGGGTGTTCAGGGCTTGCTATATTGGGAGAACTGGGTACTGATGATGCCAAGAAACTTTGGTTTCTGTTGCTTATGTTCTTGCGCTTGCCTTTCGCCATCTGGTTAACTCTAGTGTTGCCTGCCCTCACTGTGTAAGACTGGAGTCTGTATTTCCAGTTATCTTGCTTGTTGCAGAGCTCCTCAGAGTCCAGATGTCTCTGTAGTCTTATGATCCTAGTCTTGGTGTCTGCTGCTCTGAGTGCAGTGGCTCCTCTAGGATGATTCAGGAGTCAGTATCTCCACAGGACAGGAGTAGATCAACTCAGTGTCAGCTGCTCTGAGTACAGCGGCTCCTCGGCTGCTCTGAGTGCAGTGGCTCCTCTAGGATGACTCAGGAGTCAGTATCTCCACAGGACAGGAGCAGACCAACTCTGTGTCTGCCCCAGCCCACAGGACCGGGGAGGGGAGGAAGATAGGGAAACATTTAAGTGTTGAAATGCTTCCCATTTTGGTATAGGAGAGAATTATATAGACCTGGGAGGTTAAAGAGAGAATTCTGGTGGAGGGAAAAATTATAGTGACTTTAGGACATCAGAAAGAGAAGTAATTTCTTACTATGCCTAGTTATTTTACTTTAAATTATTATCATAGTAATTATAAATATAAGGTATAATAGAGAAAAACATATTTCTAGACATAGCCAAGCCGAGTTATGTCCCTTGAGAAGGTGAAGATTTGTGCTGGATTTATTGTACATCTTTTGAGATGCCTCCAGCTCCTTCTTAATTCATATCCATGGCTTTTTTATTACTAAGCCTTTTGGAAAGGAAATCTTGGATGTCACAAGAGAAGTGCAACTGTGAATTCTGTGGGTGCTCGGGTTAAAAAAACCCCAACAACCTTTCAAGACTCAGCTTCCTAATTGGGATTGGTTCTGTGAAGTGAGTCACTGTGATCCCTGTCTTAGTTAATTATGCAAAAACATTTACATGCCTGGAGGGAAATTTATAGTTCCTGCTCAGACTTTTCCTGAAAATATGTTATGATGCTCTGAAAACAGTGTCAAGATATTAATTATAATCTAATTTTGTGGAGGTATAGAATCTGCCCTAAATTGATTACACATTAACATAAAAGGGTTGATTCCTGACATTATGCCATCCCATGATGCAACACATCATTCTTTGTTGGAATTTCAAATTCTACCTGGCTATGTCACATCTGTAAAAGCTACTTCACTCTGGCTTGCAGTAGTAAGATCTAAGTTTTCAGTCTGACACCAGATGCCCTAGTTGTATGACTTAAGACATTACCCTATGCCTGCCTGAGTGCAGCATCAATGCTGGCATATACAAAGTGCTTGTAGGAGGCACCATATTTGACTCATGGAAGCCAACTGTGATACTCGTTTCTCCAAGCTACAATGTGGTCAGGTATTGAGATAAGAATATTTCTCCACCTCCAAGACTTGCTTGGATACTTGTGATACTCACTGATGCTGTGATAAAGCAGATAAGACAGTGAGGTGTATTCCATGATTTCCATGGCTCAGGAAAGACTGCCTACATTTTCCTGAAAGGTTGGTGAGTATGGTATTTATTATCTTCTATAAGGTAAACTCTGTAAGCTTTAGGATGATATACTTTCATTTCTTACAGCCTTGAAATTTGTTTTGTTTTTGCTTATTATCCTATTCTGCTCACAATTTTTCTTGCTTGGTAAGTGCTTTTTAAAAGTTTACAATGAGTTTATACCACGGGTTGACAAAGGCAAGATACACAAGGGCTGGTTTCCAGGGGTCACAGTGTCATAGCAACTATGTGGTGTGATTTTAAGAATACTTGCTGGTAGACAAAGATCAGTAATCTAGTAGAAGAGATAGAGTATTAAAGCAATTCTGGACATGAAAAAAAGATTAGCAGATAGAGAAAAAAACGTTTGGAAGAAGTGGCTCTGTGTTTCGGGAAATATTTAAAATGGTGGCATTAATCTGGCTTTTCTTAATCAGCCGCTATGCTCCCGACTAACCTAAGCTTGCAGCCACGAGCGAGCGGAAAAGGTGTGCTCTCGCTGATGCTCAGTAGACACCGGCCCTGCCACGAGATGCCAGTATGGGAGATGGTTCTGCTAATCTTCCACACTGTCTGTCTCTACAAGGCTGGCATTGCCCAGACCATCCCGCCATCCATGCAGGCCCGATAGGAAATGAGACTCTAATGCTTAAATATTAATCAAAGGCTTTATATATTTGGTAATGCTCAATAACAGTTTGCCCATACAATTGGAGATGTTTCCCAATTAGCTAACCTAAATATAAGTTGTTACCCAGGACTACTCTCCATACCTGCGTGGTTCTTCATCTTCCTACATCTCACTGTCTCTCCCTTGCCTCCTCCTCTTCTTCTTCTTACTCCTCTCACCTTAGCTCCTCCTACAGCTTTGGAGCCAAGACATAAAGAATTATTCTATGATTTGTAGTTGTAAGGAGAATGAAAGAAATCTAAGGCAAAGGGGTGATTTGGGAATAAAGAAAGTAGGCATGACTTCAGCAGTGGATAGAACCGGATGTGCAACTGTTAGGAGGTATGATGACAGAAGTACCAAAAGATGCTATGTGCTATTTTACAGTAACTGAGGACTCACGTGTTACATTGAACCAAGGAAATAGTATGATCAAACTGTACCAGTGTGTGACTATGGGGACTGTATGACATTTACACTTATGATCAAACAGAGTGGACTATTCTGAAGGCTTTCCCCTGATTCACCTAGAAGGCCATTAGTGTTCAAACTGGCTAAGTACTGAAGTATCTCTATGAGAGTGATAGGTATCAAAGTTGTGATATTTCTAATTATGAAATGCAAAGTAAAGTAAGAGGTAGATACTTTAGCATTATTTATCCAAGTGGCTGAGAAGGTACTGATACTAACAAAGTAGGTCTGAAGGCACTTGGAATACATATGCATAAGAAATTGGCAAGAGTGGTTAGAGAGATGGCTCTGTGATTAAGCACACTGGCTACTCTACCAGGGAACTCAGGTTCAATGTCCAGCACCCACATGGCAGCTCACAACTATTTGTATTTTCAGTTCTAGGGGTTCCAAAACTCTCTTTGGACTTTAAAAGCAACACCCATGCCCTCACTTAACATGCAGGCAAAACACTCATACCTATAAAATTAATACAATAATTTTAAAAAGGAGGTTGACATGATTTCCAGGTGGAGTTGTCCAAAAATGCATGGGGGGAATTTGAATAAGGGTCTAGAAAGAGCCCTGAGCAATTGCAAAGATTTTGGATCACTCACACAGAAAAAATAGTCAATGCCATAAAAGGACAAGAGGAGCAGATATAGAGAGGAAGAAAAGAGGGATCGAGACCAATTTGTCTGGGAAAATGCATTGTTTTGGGTATGTATTAGATAAGAACTAGCTTCAGAGGAAGAAAGATAGTCAAAATGATGCAGGTCCCAGGAAGCAGGTGATGTAAAGGCTTCAATGGTAAATGCCTTAGGAACACTGGTAGAGATAACAAATTGAGAGAAATCCAGGGACTTTTTCTTTTTAATTGGATGTTTTATTTATTTACATTTCAAATGTTATCTCCTTTTCCAGTTTACCTTCTGCAACCCCCCATCCCATCCTCCTTTACCCTGCTTCTATGAGGGTGTCCTCCCCAGACCCCCGATACCTACCCACTCCTACCTCACCACCTAGCATTCCTCTACACGGGGGCATCAAGCATTATAGGACCAAGGGCCTCCCCCCCATTGACGCCAGATAAGGCCCCTTCAGCTCTTTCAGTCCTTCCCTTAACTTGTCCATTGAGGTCCCTGTGCTCAGTCTAATGGTTGGCTGTGAGCACCTGCATATGTATTGGTCAGGATCTGGTGGAGCCTCTCAGGAGACTGCTGTATCAGGCTCCTGTCAGCAAGCATTTCTTAGCAACTGCAACAGTGTCTGGGTTTGTTATCTGCATGTGGGATGGATCCCCAGGTGGGATGGACTTTGGATGGTCTTTCCATCAGTCTCTGCTCCAGGGTCTCTTTAATAATGTAGATAGATGGGCATTCTAAAGAAACCATTTTGGAGAACTAAGCCTAATTAGTCTCATAAGATTTTAAATCTGAACTAAGAATGGGAAACTTTGATAAAGATGAGGTAAGCTGTACTTGGTGATCATTGAATAAAGAGATATGGGAAGAGGAAATATGTTGAATTTGAGAAACCAGAACAGTCATAGTTCAAGAAAATGATCAGGCTGAACAAAGAATATATTATACTTTAAAAATAAAGATATATATGAAGATGCTTATATTCTTTACATTCTCACTTAGATCCCATCTTATGTTGGTTTGGTTCAGCTGCCATCTTTTTCAGATAAACTCTGCTACCATCTCCATTGTCCTTGTCCTTTTCACCTGTGTTCTTATAAGAACCTGAGTATTAAACTTCATGTGAGGATAATGGTATTTTAAACTCACTTAATATTTGTAGCACCAACTGTAATACCTGTATATAAGCACACACACACACACACACACACACACACACACACACACGACACCATGCAAAGAAGTAATCCCTATCAGAAAAAATTTAAAATAATTAATTTATATAAGCTCAACGTACACACATATATGTATACACACACACACACACACACACACACACACACACACACATTGCATCTGCCAAAGCCTATATAGGGTTTGGCAGATAGAGACCCCTGCTTTACTCTCCTTCCTAGTAATAATCATGAAAGTACCTCTGTATATACTTGACTATGAAATCATTATTTGTATTTAGCAATACAGGAATATGAATAGAGCCCTCCTTCTCAACTGTTTTGCTCACAGGGTACATTGCAGAATAGATTGTTATAGTTAGACTCCATCTAATTTGTGTTCTACTTGTAATGAACCAAGATGGCACTTATTCTCTGAAAAGCTGTTATTCTCTCACAGGGCTCCTATTTCATGTTTTTGGGATGAGGCTGTGCCTTACCCTGGGTGACTCCATTTTACAAATAGCATTTGACTCCATCTTGACTTCAAATACAGAGGCTTGATGCCTCTGTACCTTGCTGTTAATGTGGATACCACAAACTGTCCAGCAACCCCAAGTGACACAAACTAGTAAATAAATTATGCCTAAAATAAGGTTAGGTCACTGTATACACAGACAAAGTAAACTGGAATTGTAGGACCATGTGGGTATATTAAAATCATAACAGGAAAGCCAGCCCAAGAACGTAGCAAACTATGTAGGGTTTTTTTCCCCCTAATTGTTGCTCGGACAGCTTGAAGTCAGGGATAGTGATATGTCCAAAAGATCTTTTATCACTCAGGATCGTTTTAGCTATCCTATGATTTTTGTTTTTACATATGAAGGTGAGAATTGTTCTTTCAAGATCTGTGAAGAATTGTGTTGAAATTTTGATGAGAATTACATTGAAACTGTAGATTCCCTTTGGTAAGATGACCATTTTCACTATGTTAATCCTACCGATCTATGAGCAGGGAAGATCTTTCCACCTTCTGATAGCTTCTTCAATTTCTTTCTTCAGACTTGATGTTCTTGTCATACAGGTCTTTCACTTGCTTTGCTAAGAGTTACACCAAGGTGTTTTATATTATGTGTGACTATTGGAAAGCGTACTGTTTCCCTAAATTCTTTCTGGAAGAGTTGGGAGAAAGATTGGGGACCCAAAGAGGACAAGGACTCCACATGAAGACAAATAGAGTCAACTAACCTGACTCCTGGGGACTCTCAGAGACTGAATCACTAAACAAAGAGTGAGCATGAGCCGGACCTACGGCCCCAGCATAAATGACCAGTGTGACTCCCTCAAACAACTGGAGCAGGGCCTATTGCTTAGCCTATTGCCTGTCTGACTGCCTGCCAGCATGTGCCTGCCAAGACTCTAAAATGGATAGCCTTGTCTTGCCTCAGTGGGAGAGGATGTACCTAGTGACTTGATGTGCAGGGATAGGGAGGTGGGGGTAGTGGTGTGGGGTGTTAACACCCAGAGGGAGCTTAAGAAAGGAAAGGGGTAAGGGAGGTGAGGGGAGAGGAAGGGCTGATATTGGGTTGTAAAGGGAATAATAAATTTAACAATTATAAAAAAAGAACTTAGTAAACACACCAGACTGAGAAATGTATGCAGCCCCCTCTCCTGGACCCCATAAGGAGGACGCCTAAACATTGCAATGGTAATGATGTGTGTGTCAAAGGTTTGGTAAGCAGATAAATCCCTAATGTCCCATATGCCTCAGCTTGGCACAGTCCCTACTGCTGACCTGGTTCACTTAAATTGTTGCCCGTCTATTGCTTATTTAACCCTTTGGACCTGGTTCTGCAGTTAGCCTCTATGGCTTCTGCAGTGCTGTCCCTATCTCCTCTGGCAGCTGGACTCTGCCCTGAGGATCAGATTAGCTCTGACTCTGTTGCTAGGATCTGCAGTTTTTTTCAACAAGGCTAATCTTCTAACTCCTGCATCTCTACCAGCCTCCTTTCTGCCTCCAGAAGGGCTTCTTTGAACCACTCCAACTAGATTATTATCTCTTTAATCCTTTTGCAGCCATTCTGTAAGCTACATACATACTACTATAAAGTTGTACTTATTGTACAATATTAATACGTGATTTGAGAGTTAATATTAGGAATTAAGATCAGAACAAAAGTGTGTTGCAAATAAAACAAACAAACAAACAAAACAAGCAAACAAATACACGACATTTCCTAACTTTTGCAGCACTAGAGGAAAAACTGGCTCTGCCAGATTCAATAAACAATCTAATTGCAGCTGGATGTCGGTGGCACAAACCTTTAATCCTAGCACTTAGGAGGCAGAGGCAGGGAGATCTCTGTGAATTTGAGGCCAGCCTGGTTTACAGAATGAGTTCCAGGACAGCCAAGGCTACACAGAGAAACCCTGCACTGAAAAAAAATGTAACTGCACATGTATTCCAAAGTAACAATTTCATAGTTTAAAAAATAATTGTACTGGCTTTGGACTTGTAGTCTAGCACAATGTACAAATAGATGAATGGCTTCCATTTGTCTATCTCTATCTATCTATCTATCTATCTATCTATCTATCTATCTATCTATCT
>NW_021604608.1:2101833-2108472 GCF_004785775.1 Grammomys surdaster
TCTATCTATCTATCTATCTATCTATCTATCTATCTATCTATCTATCTATCATCTATCTATCTATCTATCTATCTATCTATCTATCACCTATCATCTATCATTTATTATGTGTGTATATGTATGTGTGGGCACACAGATACCCTAGTGCACATGTGGCGGTCAGAACACAATTTGTGACAGTTGGTGTTTTCCTTCTACCAAGTGGGTCCTGGGTATCAAACTCAGATCCTCAGTCTTGATGGCAAACATCTCTGTGCCCTAAGGCATATCTATGTCTGTGTCCTTAAAAAACAAAACAAACAAAACAAACAAAATTCCTCAAATGCTGAAATTGATCCCCAGAAGTGGTCATCTACTTTGCTGAGATTATTCAGGAATAAGGGCAGAGTTCGGTGGAGATTGGATTTGATCTGACTTCCTACTTCCAACAGTGACCATGTCTTCTTGCTTCCTTATTCAGATTACACAGCAAAGGTTGGTAGATGGGCTACTGTAAGTGCCTGGAGTTTGACTGCTAGTAGTTGCTGTAATGACTAAACAGTGCTGGATAGAAAAGCAGTGCTGGACTTCAGGCATGTCAAATTCTGAACTTTAACTTCTGTGAAACAATCTGATCCCTTGCATATCATAGTCCTCTCGACAGAATAGCTTCCTCGGGCTCATTTCTATTCCCTTAAGGGAGGACACTGAATTCTTTTGAAATAAAATAGGATTGCCACTTAAATGACCTAGTGACCGGGAATAGCTGTGTTTATTTCTGCAATTTGTCTTTCCCTTGTGTGCACTATGGTCATCTGGGTTTAATATCCCAGGCTGTGGGAAATGAAAGGGAGTTTGTATTTTTCCTTGAGATTTCCACATTTGAATCTCCAGCTGTGTATGTTCTTGCTGCTCATCTGAAATTAGAGCAGGACAAACTTGCACTGTCACCAGCCTGGCCAAAGGCTAACTTCAAGACCTGCAAAGAAAGTTCCCTGAGGGGGCGGCATGAAATGTCTCTGCAGGAGAGATTAAATGGTTCAATAATGTCCTATTAAACCACAGCTTCCAAACAAAACCGAGCCTTTCAGTAACACTTGCCACCACGAAGCCCTTATTTAAGTGATTTTAATTTCAGATAAAGATTTTGCTATTAGAAGACAAGGTGTTGGCTACAGTATCACTTCTCTCCCTTTTTGGGGTGAAGGATGGTAAGTTTTGACTAGATTCTCATAAAACAATGGCTGCTTATGGAAGTGGAGGAAAAAGAATACACTTTGTGGGCATGTAGAAATAAATAATAAAGTAAATAATAATAAAATATAAGGAAGATATGTGCCCTAGAAAGCCAATCTGCTGTGAATTGTGATGTACTACTGATTCAGTTCTCTGAACATTAATGAAAAAAATGAGAAAACTGAGCAAGAAGACCAGGGCCCATCTTTATGTAGTTATACTATTCTCTGTCCAAGTGAAGAAACTTCAACAAGCAGTTAGCAGTTCCTGCAGGGTATCTACAGAGAGACTCCGAGTAGATTTAGTTCAGTTTCAATCCAATCTGTTTTATTTCAGAGCTACTTGAATAATTCTTACATCCCTCTCCATTCTTGGAGGGATTAAATATGACAGATTTTTGACGTGGTCTCTTGGATCTATCCCAGTTAGGTGATTTTAAAAGCACAGACATGCCACGTTCTAAACTCTCTAATCAGTCAGTCAGTCAGTCAGTCAGTCAGTCAGTCAGTCAGTCAGTCAGTCAGTCTTGTAGAATCTTTAACACGGATGTGATTTTTATTTTGGAAACGTCAGTTCCCAAGTTCCTTTTGACTTTGAGGCTATTTCAGATTTTCATTGTTTTTCCTATCGTGAGAGTTTTGAGGAGTCTTGTTAGACAAATTATTAAATATTCCCTCAATTGAAGTTTGATATTTATCTCATGTTTAGGGTAAGGTTGTTTTCTGAGAGGAAGTAGGCCACACAGGCAAAAAGGCAGTTAACCACATTATAATAAAGGTATATTCTATCAGTATGATATAATTAACTTCAATCACCTAGTTGAGGTAATCATTGAAAACCCCCAAATAATTACTTTATTGTGTGTCCCAGTTTCTTTTTCCTGCTATAAGAAAACACTGAGGACTAGGAAATTTGTAATAGACAAAAGTTTAATGTCTAGCAGTTCTGGAAGTTGGTAGTTCAGTACCAACATGTCAGCACCTGGCCAGGACCTTCTTGCTGTGCTCTTACATGGTGGGCAGTGGGGGAAGGAGAACTATAAGTATGATTATTTTTATAATGGCATCAACCAATTCAGAAGGTAGCAGTACTCATGTCTTATCATATCTTAAGGACCCTGCCTCTAATTGCTATTACAATGACAAAACTTCAGTCCAACGTTTAAAGGAAAAAACCACTCAAACAGTTACAGGCTGTTTTCACTGTTACTGTATGTTACTGATCAAACTGGTTCAGCTTTGCTTATTGGAAGCTCTTTCAACAGACTTTTGTGTCCCTTTGACATCCTCATTATTAATTAAAGTTAATTAATTTCAGCAGTTTCTCTCTTTCTGACACTGTAGCATATTCAAAGCTCATTATTGTATCTTTCTTTCTTTAGTCATAAAGTTAGGCAGGCATTTGTATGAGGAAATATGCTGAAGAACAATATTAGAACTTGTGATCTGGTCTTGACCCTACATTCTCTCATGCTACAGAGATATTATTGTAAGCCTATTGTCTGACAATGCAAGGACATTTGTGCTTGTGTGTGTGTGTGTGTGTGTGTGTGTGTGTGTGTGTGTATACATTTTACGTGCATATTTCTATAAGTATTTGTATGTGGATCAATCCACATTGAATTAGACATGTGTTTTGATTGATGTCTCCTACTCTATTATGGAATCTGTATCCCTCTAGACTCTTTCCTCTGGTTGTTAGCTCCATAGATTGTATAAATGTTAAGAATGCTAGTTTAGGCTGAAGAGATGGCTTAGCAGTTAAAAGCCTGTACTGCTCTTGTAGAGGGCTTGAGTTTAGTTTTCAACACTGACATCTGGTAACTTACAACCACCTGTAGTTTCCATTCCAGGATCTGACATCTCTGGACAATACAGGCACTGCACTCGCTACACATTAGATCTGCATACATACATGTAATAAAAATAAAATAAAAATTTTAAAAGGACTGTTCTCTTCTTCCATCTTCCCAACTACATGGTTCCTTGATTCCAGTTTCCATGGATTAGAAGGATAAACTAATATTGCTGTAGGATGCAGCTTTATGAGTTTGACCACCTTGCTTTGGTGAAAAATTCTTTTGTCATTAGTTTTTGAGATTTCACTTATTTGCAAAGTTATTTTGACTTCATTCTTTTCTTTCATCTTCTTCATAGAGGTGGTTTTAAACACTTATAATACGATTAGAGTTTTTCATAACATTCTGAATTTTGTCCTTGGATCCTACAATTTTTATCTTTTCATTTTAAAATGCATGTTTTAGTTTATATGCTAAAGCTTTATGAATTTTGGATGAGAGTCCATGACAATCCTCCATCACAGTGTTGTACAGAATAATTCCTCTGCCCTAAGAGGCACTGTGCTTCATAAGTCACCTCTTCAACCCTCACCTCTCCCATCGGCTTCCTGAAAACCTGGGAGCTTTTAACAAAACACACTGCTTTGCTTTTATCTAGAATGTAATATACTTTGACAGAAATAGCGTATGTCCTTTCTCCACTGGCTTCCTTCATTTAATATACATTTAAAGCTGTACATGTCTCTTTATGAGTTGAAAGCTAATTTTCCAGCACTGATTAATTAATATTTGATTAAATGGTTATGTCAGCTTGTTTATTCATTCACCAACTGAAGACATTTTGGTGCAGACTTTTGAGCGCAAAATACCTTCAACTCATTTGAACGATATTCGCACTTAATACAGCAGGGTGTGGCAAGAAGCTTAAGTGGTGAAAAAAACCCGTCAGACTTTCTTCCAAAGTGTTCGTATTTTGGAAACTCTTGTGCAACGTCTTAACTGTCTAAAAAAGCATTACCAAGCCAAATCCACCAGACGTGCCTTTATATTCTCTTGCAAAAAATTTATATTTTCCTCTGCATTTAAGTTTATTATCAATTTCATGTAAATTTTTATGCAACATGACATTTATATCTAGAATTTAAAAACTATATGTGCATGTCCAACTTAGCCAGCATGGTTTGAAGAAAAGTTTCCTACACTTTCTCCACAGAGTTGCCGATGTTCCCCTGTCGCTCAACTGCATTTGTTAGGTCTGTGTCTGGGTGCTTTTCCTTTCCTTTGACCTTGGATCCACTCCATCACCAGTGCCACAACTTCTCAATTATTGTGGTTTTGTGTTAAAATGGATAAGTGTGAGCTCTCCATCATGCTGTACTGCATTATCGTGTTGGCTAGTCTAGATTTCCTCCCTTCTTTGTTAGCTTTATAAATGACTTGTTAATACTTATGAGGTTTTATTAGGATTTCTATGGATTAATAGATCAAGATGGGAAGAACTGACCTCTTGTTTTTGCCATTGGCCTTTTATCATTACATGTACATAGTTAATATATACATATACATACACACACACACATACACACATATATATATGCACACATTAATATACCTATTTTAGTTGTTGATAAAGTAACAAATGATATTAAATATATACTATATATACATATATGTGTATACATATGTATGTATAGTAAAGGTTTAAACTATTAAATATTTTGTTTACATACAACAAAATGGATTTCCTTTTGACATTTTCACATACATATTTTGTTTTTATTCATCTACCTCCTCTATTGCCCCCATTCCTCCACCTCTCTTATTAGTCTCATTTCTCTCAAACAGTCCCCTCTTCTCTTCTGACATACATAGTCCACTTCTCTCACCTGTCGCTTCTCTTTGCTTCAGATATTATTATATATTAAGTCAAAATTCTTTTAAAAATCTATTTGCTTTTATTTTATGTGTATGGGTATTTTGCCTGTGGGTATTTATTTTTTTCTTGCAGTTCCTTGAGAAAGATTCACATGAATGATTGTGTCATTTGGATAAGCAATTTCTCTTGTTCCTTTATATTACTTTTTATTGTTTGTGCTCATAGGGGTGGGGTGAGGTGAGTGGATGAATTGTTCCAGTGCAATAGCAAAGATTCACAATGTAATGTTGAATAGTCACAGTAATTAAGAACACATTCTTGTTTTCACCTTGATTTTAGTGAGTAAGAAATCTAATTTCTTACTATGTAAGTATAATCTACCCAGAGGAATTTTTAAGATGTTCTTTGCTGAACCTTTAGCTTCTGCAAGAGATAGTTCTTCAATTATTAATTGAGTGTTGGATTTTCTCAGATGCTTTTTAAAAGTCAGCTGATATGATCAGATGAGCTTTCTTTTATATCCTTCCAGTATGGCTACATTAGGTTGTGAAACTAGATTTACATGCGTAGACTAAATCCATTTGTCTTGTGGGAAATAATAGTTTTCAATATTGTTGGATTCTGTTTGGTAATAGTGTACTGAGGGCTTTTGATTCATGTTCAGTGTGTTCAGGAAGAGATATTAGTCTTCATACGGGCTTCCTTTTCTGTAGTCTTTCATCTAGCTTTAGTGTTGCACATCAATTGTCTAATGAAATGAATAAAGCATTCTTTCTGTTTTGATTTCTTTTTAAAAATGTGTTATGAAATTTATCCTATATATCTAAACACACACACACACACACACACACACACACACACACACACACGTGCTTGGGAAGTGGTACTATTAGGGGGTGTGACCTCCTTATTGGAGGAGGTGTAGCCTTGTTAGAAGATATGTGTCACTTTGGAGGCAGGACTTTGACGTCTCATATATATGCTCAAGTCTGGCCAGTATGATTCAGAGCCTCCTTCTGGCTACCTTTGGATCAAAATGTAAAACTTTCAGTTCCTTCTCCAGCACCATGTCTGCCTGCCTGGATGCTGTCATGCTTCTTTCCATGATAATAGACTGAACATTTGAAAATGTTGGCCAGTTCCATTTAAATATTTTTCTTTATAAGATCTGGTCATATTCTTTCTTCACAATGAAACCAAAACTAAGAAGATACATTATCTATCTATCTATCTATCTATCTATCTATCTATCTATCTATCTATCTATCTATCTATATCTATGTAATATTTACACACCCCCTCTCCCAACTCTTTTTAGAAAACCTCTCACTTCGCAGTGTATGCACCCAAATTCATATCTTCTTTATGTTCATGTCTTCTTCATTTATTAATCATAGCCCACTAAGTTCAACTAGTGCTTCCCATATATGCACAGGCACATAGCCATCCATTGGAGTATGCACAACCTACCTGGTACCACATCCCTTAATGAAACTGACTCTCCTCCCTGACCAGCAGTCATCAATTGCCAGTAACTCCTTAGTGACAGATTAGGCCTCCTGAACCCCACTCATCCGTGCTTGAATTCAACTGTTTATTTATATTTATTTAAGAGACTGTGGAGAATTGATTATTTCTTCTTTAAATATTAGATTGACTTCCCAAGAAAAAAACTTTTAGGCCATGTGTTTTCATATGGAAATCTATTACCAATTTGGATAGCTTATCTTTCTTTGTGTAGTTCTGGTAG
>NW_021604608.1:2108482-2109710 GCF_004785775.1 Grammomys surdaster
CTATTACCAATTTGGATAGCTTATCTTTCTTTGTGTAGTTCTGGTAGTATTGTCTTCAAGAGTTGAGAAATTTTCATTTAAGATGTCGGTTTTATAGGCACAACGCTTTTCATAGACTTCCTTTATTGTCCTTTAGATTCCTATTGGCTTCAGAGTTACAGTATTTCATTTCTAATATCAGTCATGTTTTTTTCTCTTTTGCTTATTTACTTTCCTTAACAATTTTGTTTGAACATTTTGAAAACAGCTTTTGGTCTTATTGACTTTGCTGTTTCCTGTTTTTGATTCCACTGATTGTGTTCTAATGTTTTGCTCTTTCTTTTCTGCTCTTTCTCTTAGACTTAAATCATTCTCCCTTTTCCTGACTTTTAAGATAAAGGCTTTGGGACAGACTTTTGAATCTGTGCTCTTTACTAATGTGTGTACCCAATGTTCTAAAATCCCTTCCTAATGATGTTGCTGTAATTTCTTCTAATGGATTTGAATATGATATGTTCTTAATTGTATTCATTTGAAAATATTTTCTTATCTCATTGTAATTTACTCTTCCACCTTTCATTCTTTTATAAACGTCTCCCTAAATTTCTAAATATGGGGAAGGAACTTCCAGCTATCCTTCTGTTATATGTTCCTAATTTAATTTAATTTTGGTCTGGGAATATACTTTACATGATTTATATATTTGTTAATTTGAAGAATTTTTATACGGTGATGGAACATATTTTGTAACTTTAGGATGAAATATTCTCTGTACAGAAACAGAAATTAGGTCAAACTAATTGATAGTGTTATTCAATCTAACAAATTCCTTACTGGCTTTGTGACTATTGATTCATCAATTACTATAAAATGGTTGATTAAAAAAAATCTCTACCAGAATAGATTTGTATACTTCTCTTTTCAATTCGATTCACTTTTGTGTGTTTTGGCTCCTTGCTGCTAAAATTATAGCAGCTTCCGGGAGAACTACAGCTTTTATTATTGTGCAATGTCTCTTTTTACCACTGATGAACTTGCTTGTTATTGTACCTGGCTTTTCCGAGGTCAATGGAACTGCTCCAGCTCTCTTTTGCTTTGTGTTAGTATTATATGATGTTCTTCATCTCTTCTTTTGACCTTAATATAAATTAGAATAATGGTTTCTTGTTTTCCCTCTCTCCCTCCCTCCTCTCTCCCTCCTTCCTCCTCCTCCTCCTCTTCCTCCTCCTTCTCTCTCTCTCTCTCTCTC
>NW_021604608.1:2109810-2117389 GCF_004785775.1 Grammomys surdaster
GCTTCTCTCTCTCTCTCTCTCTCTCTCTCTCTCTCTCTCTCTCTCTCTCTCTGTGGGGGTGGATATTGGGTTTTGGTCCATTATAGAACACCTTGTTTTTTGTATATTTATATTCTTCACATTTAAGATGGTTAGTCTTATATATAGAATTTTTAATAATCCACATTTGTGTGTTTTATTGATTGTTCTTTGTTTATTCTTCCATTTCTAATTCCTCAGTTTTATCTGAGCATTTTAGTGTACTCTCCTCTATCTCTGGCCTTACAGTATTTTATGCTTCTTTTAAATCAGCTAAATGCCCTTAGAAGTGTCACGGAACTGCTTCAGTTGTCACTGAGGTACCCTTACAGTGGCTTTGCCAGCTTCTGTCTCTTGAACACAGTGACATTGCTGTTGTTCGCTTCATTCTTGCATATGCTGGACATACCTAATAGATGGTAGTTAGAATTACCTTACCACAACTACATGTTGCCTCAGCTAAGGGTTAGGAAAGGAAAAGATACTGTTTTTTTTAATTTGTTTGTTTGTTTTACTGATTATGTAATAAGTGAGTGATTTAATGGTTTATGACAAAAAACTTATTTTTTTCCTTCTGGTGGATTAAGTTTTATGTTATTTTACCTTTTCTGTCTTCTAAGACTCTTTTTTTGCCCTTTATACTCTTGATGTCTGAGCATTAGATGCCTTAATGTAAACTTTCAAATCAACCCTGCTTGGTGATCTATGGGCTTTCAGAATCTGCTGTTTGTTGTCTGCTATTAATTTCAGAAGTCTTTGACTATAATTTTAGATTTCTTGGCCCACACACTCTTTTCCCTCTGGTAGACCAGCTCTCCACGATGTTTCTGGCTCATCTTTACTTGTTTATTTTGTCCCCCTCTGTGATGTATTATGTAAATGCTCTCTTTGCATTTCTGCTTTGGAAGTTTCTGTTGATCCATGTAAAATATCACTGATTTTCGTCAATGCAAGTTTATGGTCCAGTGTGAAATGAAAGGCATTCTTTATTTTTATAACAGGGTTTTAAAAATTTGCATTTATGTTTTATTTTTAGAGTCAAATTTCTTTGTAATTTGCATTAGATATCTATGGTTACACATTATCTACGTTTTTCACTATCATTCTTACAGTACCAACCAGAGTTATTTGAAATATGTAAAAGTTATTTAAAAAGCATTTTATTTAGCCTGTTCACGCAGTATATAACAAAGTATTGATGACTGTATTACTTATTACTATTTTTTATATTTCTAATACTTACGAGGTCTAGAATCAAGCTGCTCCTTAAAAGGGACATTTCATCAACAGCTGGGTCTACCAGTACTCAACTTTAGGCTTCTAGCCCCTAGAATTATGGAAAACAAATGTTCTTTTCTTACACTACATTATTTATGGTATTTGTCATTATAGCTGAGCTGATTAAGATACCACTGAACCTAGAAGTATAGGCAGAATTTTGCTTTCAGTAACAAAGTTTGTGTGTTCATTTCAGGGGCGAGATAGTGCAAACTGAAGAAAATCAACTCGGCCTTCAAATCTTCAGGAAATCTTTCTAGTCAAACCAGACCAATGAACTCTCTCACATTAAAACTTCTGTGGAGATATTACCAAAATAATAACACAAAAATATTAGTAGATAATATATTGACTACTGACTGTGACAGGGCCCATGTTACACCCTACCTCTATTGTTTAAGCTAACCTTCCTAACAATGCTTCGAGCCGTATGATTTTCACTGTGTATTTATGACCATTTAACAAAGGAGAAATTAAGGCATATAATGATACATATTCAAAGTGGCATTGTTGGTAAGTGCTAATTTCCATGTCAGCCTCGACCCATAGTCACTCTGAATTCTATAATGTAGAAATAAAGACACCAAGTACAAACTGTAGTCACTTGTCAAGGGATGCTTCTTAAGCAATATTTTTTTATACCTCTCCTTGAATACTTGCAAGAACTACCACATTAACTATGCTGTGCACTTCTTTATAGCTTGGGACACATGGTTTGGAATGACTCTATGCATGTAGGCAGAAATCAACAAATATTTGTAGGATCAGTCTTCAGAATGATCAAAGGTGAGGGCAGTGAATCTGGAGGACACAGTCTGCCTTCTCTTAACTGCCTAGTGCTAGTTTCTCCATCTGATAGAATTTCTGTAAGATGCTGAGACTTATCATTCCTTACAGGGTGTGTGTGTGTGTGTGTGTGTGTGTGTGTGTGTGTGTGAGAGAGAGAGAGAGAGAGAGAGAGAGAGAGAGAGAGAGAGAGAATGAACACTTTCTTTTGAGCACATAGCTATGTCCGCAGTGGCTTAACCCAGGGAACCATATGATTCCACAAAGTTCTCCTCATCTATACCTTTACCAGCCTTGTATACTCAAGACCTTGGAGAAAAAAGTTAGTTCTTTGAGGAATGATACATGGATGAAAAGTTGAAAGATTTTCATGGCCAAGAGAAAGAGATTGGATTCCTTCTTGGGATTTGAAAATATATCAGTTCAGTTTTGTTTTTGTTTGTTTGTTTGTTTAACAGGCAGGATCTGGCCTATTCTCTTGAGCTCTGGGTAGTGGTCAGACAGGGTGTGGGATGTAAACAGGGTGCCATGGCTTGAAAGATTCAGAATAGCACAGAAAGAACTTAGACTGTCCTAGCAGATTGCAGAAGAGTGGGTCCTGAGTATCTGAACCACAAGCTGTACAGAGTGAAAACCAGATGCTCCAATCCCTATTTTTGGGGAATTATTCAAATTCCTTGATCATTTTTTAGACTCCTGAAAGGAAAAGGGAATATAATGGGAGCTGTGAGTGTAATTGATTTTCTTGTTTCCCTGTAGAATGGAGCTTTACATTAAGCAGATTAACTACAATTTAGAAATATGAACTTTGCATGTTGCTTCTCAGTGACTGGAACAAACTATGCTGCTATAATAACTTAAATCTTTATAATTATTTCTTGGTATTTTTTGGTAGCTAGTTTCTTTTCAAATAACTATAATTTTAAAATTTAAGTAATCTAGTGGAAATTTCTGTTTTCAGTGTTGTGGAAGATATACTGTTCAAAGTCTCACAGTGAAGAGCAAAGATAAACCTCCAGTTCTTCACCCCTCTGTTCAAATGCTTTTCCTCTATCTGCCCCGTAACCCTGGTGCTTTCCTCTGTCTTGTGATCGGCTAGGACAGGCTGAGTCCTTTCTTTCTGTGTTATTCTAAATATTTCAAGCCATGGCACCTGTTTGCCTTCCGCAGCCTGTCTGATCACTACTCTGAGCTCAAGAGAATGGGGCAGACCTTGCCCATTATGTAAATTTTGTATAAATTAGATTTTTCACTTGTACAAACTGTTACAGGCTAAACAGTGTTCTACAAAGTTCATATATTAAAGCCTTAATCCCTCGGGTGGTGATACTTGAGGAAAGAGACTTTAAATAGGTAGGACAGGTTACTGGGATTATAAGTGTGAGGTCCTGATTTAATATGGCTGCTGTTTTTAAAAGAGGAAGAGACACATGAAAGCATGTACACTGGGATGCATGTTCATAAGTCAGAGGACAGGTAAGAACATAGTGCGATGGTATCTCATTTGTAAGATAAGTTTCATGAGAAACTTGATTTGGGGCTTTCAATCCCCCAGAATAATGAGTGAGACATATGCCTACTTTATGAGCACTTCGGTGATTTCTTGTTACTTAGCATACTAAAAGAAACCACTTCCTATACCACAGTTTTAAGAGTAAGAACTTTAGTGAACAGAACCATCTTTATGCCATTGTCTACTACAATTTCCTCTTTGTTCTAGGCGCTGTGATACTTTGCATGAGTACACATTTTACTTGCATCCTTACTTCTAAAGCTATTTATTTGTGCTGACACCAGCATGGCTGTAACATGTCAGTTTTTGCTCCAGCTTCATCTTCTGTTAAGTCTCATCTCTGGATCTTGGAGGTGTGTCATTGTTGCTCCTTGCCTGTCCTGAGGGAGTGAAGACAGCTCTTGAGAAACATATGGTTATAGTCCCATATTTGCCAAACTGCTAATTCTAGGGCCACTTCTGATACGTCAGCACACAAATTTTCTGTGGCTCAGTTCTTCATAGGCAAGATCAACCTCTTCAGCAGAGAGAACCATTGTACAGGAATCAAAAAATCATACTGGTTTCCATGGTCAACTTATGTGGGTATGCCTAGCTATTCTGCCTATGGATTCCTGTGTTTCCTTGGTACTTTTTCAGGGAGTTATCTCTTACATTTCAAGGGTCAATTTATAGATGACTCAGAGTTAGCATTTCTCTTAGGGTTCAACTTTCCTTCTAAGACTCCATACAATTGAGATGAGCCCTCAGCTCTTGGAGTTGTTCTGCTTAGAAAAGTGAGGCTCAGCACTTGGATTTTTGAAGGAATTGATAGCACAAGCTTTCTTGAAGTGGGTATGTAGATGTTTGAACATGTTGGGAAGGAAATTTCATTCAGGAGTAAATACATGAGCAAGTTGGAAAGATAAAGGATATGTCTTAGGAATAAAGAATTAATATACCTGGCCTAAATCACAAGACATCTGTTAAAATACATAAAATACATTTTCGGGAACAGTTACATTAATGAGTTTTAAATATTTCTTAATTATAAGTAAATAAATATGCATGTTATGTAATATATGAAATATATTATATATAAGGGTGTTCGTTAAGTTCTTGTCCTGTTTGAACTTTAATACATTTAATTTTTCATATGATGTAAGGTATCTGTAGATGGGTCAAGTGTAAAGGCTAGAGGTCAACATCAGGTGACCTCTATCACTCTTCACCTGATTTTTTGAGATAGAACTTCTTATTTTACATGGAGCTTACTAATGACCTAGACTGGTTTGCCAGTGAGTCCCTGGGATCCTCTGTCTCCATCTCCCAGTGTTAGGACTGCACATGTGCATCGCCATGCCTGGTTTTTCTATGGAATCTAGGGATCTGAACTCAGGTCACCTTGCCTAGTCAGAAAGCACTACAACCACTGAGATATCTATCAGGACCCTTGTTCTGTGAAATTTCAAAGAATAGGTGTTAAATCAAAACAAACCTCCAAAATCTTTTCTAAATTCCTTTTTAAAAAATCATCAGGAGTTCTATCCAAAGAGACAGTTAACAAAGCTAGAAATTGTATTACTGTAGAAAATTTCACAAATTCTTGCAAAATTTATCAGTATAACCTTGATCTGTTTTCTTGATGTCTGTACTTAGGAGAGGTTTAGCCTGATCCTATGGAGTCTCTTACAGTGCTAATATTCTAGGATACAAACAACATGTGGACAAACAGTAAGTTTAATTATATGCTTGCAAAGTCATCTAGAGGGCCAGTTCCATCTGTTCCTTAAGTTTCAAACCTTATTAATTACTGGTTTTCTAAGGTCATTTCTGTTGGTGGGAGGGGACTCCTTGGACTACAGACTTTTCATGTCTGGCTTCTCATGGCACAGTATTTCCCAAGACTTGGGGGCCAGATGTCAATACTTTTGAAGATGCACTAAGGATTTGAATTCTGTTTCACAGTAAATATCACATGTAAATTATTAATCTATAGCAGATGAAATGTATATTACTGCATCGCATTAAACTTTAATGTTGCAAAGACCAGCCTCAACATCACATACAGATTCTGATGGTAGGGAACCAATTCTGGTCCTCCAACTAACATCCAGATTTAGACTCTAGGTAGTTTAAGCAAAAGTCTTTGGAAGGAACATTTATTCCTAGAATTATAAAGAAAGACTATGAGCACTTTCTCAAACCAAATGATAAAAACTAGCATTTACTATAGTTGTATTATATACCAAGTGCTCTTCTAAGTGTCCTTAAACATCTGGTAATCTTCCAGACCATACTATAAGGAAAGCCATTTCCAGTTACACTGTTTTAAGGATTGTTCTTTGTTAAGTACCAGTTACAGGTTTGGAATTGTTTCATGTGGTAGGGACATAGTTATTTGAAGAGAATTTGCTTTCTGGTGAGATGAGACAGATAATGTCCTCAAAGCAACAGATGAACATATAATTTCTAAGACATGAGAACTATGAAGTAAATACAACAAGATCATGTGCTCACTCAAGGTCATTTTTATACTTTGTCTGCCTGCAAAGGACATTGTTGGGATAAAGGTTCAACTAATTTAATAGTAATTTTTCAGAAAAATATCTGGATAAATTTAATTCTTTGAATGGCTAGTGTGTGGGTATATCCATGTATCAGAAGTTTATTTTAATCAGCTACTCATGAGCTTCTCTTGTGTGTTTCTCTGTGCACATTTCATATACAGCATCTTATTGTAGTAACCTTTCTGAATGATGTAAAATCATAGCTGTTATGAATGACTGAGGTCAAAAATATTATAAAAAGGTGATTGGAGTTCTGTTTCCTCAAATATTGTCTATCTATCTACTGTCTTTCACATTTCTCAGTTACATCTCTGTGGTGTTTCATTTTCTTAATTTGCCTTAGCTTGTCTGTGAATGGCTTGGAATAATTTGTAAAAAGACCAGCTGATCAGCCATAGCATGGTCATGAATGTAATTACACAGAGTAGGTACACTGCCTGGAAATAGCTCCTGCCACACATTCTATTCTTTTCTCAGATTGCTCTCAGAGTGGTGTGTCCCCTCTGTGTACATATCTGTGAGGTACCACATGGTACTAAATATGTATATTCATTATATAATGGTTAAATCACAGTGAACATACCTCAACTCAATCTTAAATAGCAGGACCTCTGGATCTTTTTCTGCTCATTTTGGAATCCCTTGTCACTCATCCACCTCCTCCTGCCTTAGGAGCCAGCAAATCCCCCAGAAATAGGTCTCTTCAGTATTTACCTCCATTGCCTTAATAAGACTTGAAAGTCCAATTGTTATACTTGGGCATATACCAGCTCCCCCTGGCAATTGCTTTCCCTCATTATAAATATTGTTCTCACCTACTCTGTAGTTAAGGCACAAGCACATGGCCTAGGATCTTCCAGTGAACAACCTACTTACTTGGCAATAAAACCAAGTAGAACTAAGTGGCAGTATACATAGAGACCAGTATTCTAACTTATGTGGTGGGGAAGGTGAGCATCTAGAGCAGCTCTTTCTAGCACCAAGTCCATAGTGTATACATGCAATAGTCACCATGATGGTATTCTAGGAGGGTCTTATGCTGAACATTACTTGAATTATTTCTATGTGCTTTACCCAGTTCCATCTGTCCTACCCTGGACAGCATAAGTTTCACAATTTGGATTCCTAGACATTCTATGAGCCACACAGTATCTTTTACTAACTTTATGTGTAAGCTAAGGAGTGTATTCGAGAAGTCTGGCTCAGAACACTGATCAACAAACCTGATATATTGACATTTTATTGTGACACTCAAGGATGGAAAGCATTCAGGGAAGAGGGCTATGATGATGGAATAATTAAGATGGAACTTCTTCAGAATGACTAACTTAAACCAGGGAGGAGGTCGCCATATCTCCTCACTTATCTGGTTGCACATTCTTTCCTTTCTTCCTTCCTTCCTTCCTTCCTTCCTTCCTTCCTTCCTTCCTTCCTT
>NW_021604608.1:2117399-2125721 GCF_004785775.1 Grammomys surdaster
TTCCTTCCTTCCTTCCTTCCTTCCTTCCTTCCTTCCTTCCTTCCTTCCTCGTCTCCTTTCTTCCTTCCTCTCTCAGTTCCTCCCTTCTTCCCCTTCTCTCTTTTCTCATACTGTCCTCAAATCAACAAATGAACACATACTTTCTTTCTCTCTCATTATTCATTACAGTTTTTTTTCTATAACCTGAAAGTCATACATATATGTACTTTGTAGTCTTATTTAAAGTTAAATGAAATTCTTGGGATAGCACATGCCCCGTGGAAGTGTTTCTGTTAGTATTAGATGGGAACAATAAACACCCAGGAATGACTTGAAGAAGTTGACGTGTTCATCCCAGGACTAGCAGGATTGGAAGCATATGACCAGGATCCTCTAGATGACTCTGGAGAGTCAGGTCAATAGAACATGGTATGACCACAGCTTCTGCATGGCTGAATATTGCTTAGCTTAAGGTGGAAACTATTGGATGCTTACATAGCTAGGATATGGTATGAGAAGGCAAATCAGGGACCGCACCAAAGAAGTGTTACAAAGATGTTTCATGATGAGCTGTTACTGATCTCAGGCTTGTCATTCCTGACAGGTGGAAGGATTTCCCCTCTCCTCCGTTACTAACATTTCCTCACTTAGTCACCTGGAGTTTTCTGATTTGTGCAAAAGCCTATGTTAACTAACTGGAGACCTAATTCTAATCTAACGTTTTAATTAATGTTTGACTAAGTAATGTTGAAGGTATTGATTACATACATGGCAAGGCTAAGTCAGAGATGAGAAGAATTTTTTTTTTTTTTTTTGGTTTTTCAAGACAGGGTTTCTCTGTATAGTCCTGGCTGTCCTGGAACTCACTCTGTAGACCAGGATGGCCTTGAACTCAGAAATCTGCCTGCCTCTGCCTCCCAAGTGCTAGGATTAAAGTCGTGCACCACCACTGCCCGACAAAGAATTGTTTTAAAACTATAAAAAAATTATACTTAAAAATTCTAGCTAACTGAGAGATGAGGCTGCTGAATATTGGGCAAATTTCCTCATGACTTCTTTTCTTAGTAAAAAATGGCCAATACCATTTGACAAAAACCATGAAATCAATGCCAGATTCTACTTTTCCACTGAGTGCATAGACAGATGGTATAAACTCTTCCCCTCAATAATGCACAGGCTGAAGAAATACCTTTAGAATTCCTTCTTTCTTTGCTTTTTGTCTTTGTCTCCTCTGCCTTCATATTTTATACTAAAGTCAAATGGAAAAATAATTTTAAAAGAAGTTCAGAGTTACCACCTTGTTCTTTAATCCACATTTATTTCTTCAGTTTCTGGAAATGGTCTTTAATTTTGATGATTTACCTGGAAGTGTTGACGTGATGGGTTTGGGAAAGGTGACTGCCTTAACAGAGCTGCCTTCTTCTTCAGCTACTCAAGTACTAATATAAAAAAATCACATCCTATGAAAAATTTTAAAATATCCAGTCCTATGTCAGTGGTTAAAAAAATGACAAACTATATAGGCTGGGATGAAGCAACCATAGTTTTTTATTTATATTTTTAGTATTAAAATTAAAAGCATATTTTGCAACTATCTCATTTTGACTTTTTAAAAGTCCATATGTTCTTTAGAGAAACTTAACATTCGGCTTTATTGGAGTGCTTACAAAAATTTAAAGGAGATATTTGATGTGCAAGATTTATATGTCTTCAGAAATCCGACCTGAACCCAATGTCTTGGACAACATTCAAACTACATTTCCCTAATGCTTTGAAAAAAGTTTAAATTGGATTCATAAGTTCAGTCCTGTTCTGATTGATGCTTGTAGGAAAGAGATTCACGTACTACTATTGCATGTTAATGTATCTTTTTGTTTCCAGCAAATATTAGGGACCAATATATTCTGTTAATTTAAAGTATTCAATAATCATATTTTGTGTGAATTATCATCTAATGCTGAGGCTTTTATGATTCTCCGTCTTCACACATGGAGTTGGTTCATTTTCCTTATACTCATCCTTACATCCTTACATCCACCAGGAAGTTGAGAAAAAAATCATCAATGGGAGTCATAAAAGGACACAAGAGTCCTGAAATCTCAAAACTGCTCTGAGTAGGATGGAAACTGATTATCACAGAGTTGCATCTACTTCAACAAAGAGGCAAGTTGGCTAAACTAGAAGTTAGAGAGACTCAGGTTCTCATCCTTTGCCTTGTTAATACTTGACTATATGACTTCAGAAAAAGCATTTGTCTCCATCTCAGGCTTGAATGTCCTCATCTGAAATGGAAGATAGTCGATTGAAGTATTTTCAAACTGAATTCTTCAGAGTCTTGTTATTCTAACGCAGGTTTCTCCACAGTGTCTTGGCTTTAATAAGTTTCAGACAGGAAGCATTTGCAGAAGACTTCTTTAAAGTAAAAGATTATTGTTCTGTAATAAAAATTAGGAGGAACCCTCACTCTCATGTTTAAGATTTGATCTTTTTAGTCTTTTCTCAGATATTATATTCTGACTGTAGTTTTCCCCCCTTCCCTCCCCCAGTCTCTCTTCTTCCTACCTCCCTGTTCCCCAGGATCCACCTCACTTCACCTCCCCCCAGAAAAGAGCAAGCTTTATAGTCTTCTAGGGACATCAACTAAATACAGCATAACAAGCTACAATAATACTAGGAACATATTCCCACATGAAGGCTGGCTGAGGCAACCAATAGGAGGAAAGGGGTCCTGAAGGCAGAGTTAGAGATAGAGATAGGTCCTGCTCCCACTGTTAGACATCCACAACACTGAACTACACAACTATAGCATATATGCAGAGAACCTAGGTTAAACTCATATAGAATCCCTGATCTTTGTGAGTGCACTCGAGTCCCAGTGAGTTGATTCTGAATATTGGCCCTGTTTTTGTCATGTCCTTGATCTCTCTGGCTCCTTCACTCCTTCCTCTGCCTTCTTCCTTGGGACTCCCTGAGCCCCACCTGATGTTTGGCTGTAGAACTCTGCATCTGCTCCCATCAGTTGCTAGATTAAATCTCTCTGGTTTCTCTGATGACAATTATGCTAGGCTCCTGTCCCAGCACATTCTGCAGGCATGACATACTATAGGTTTGAGGGGTTGTGGCTGGGTTGGTATCCTAATCCATCTATTTGAGGCCTTGCCTGGTTAGAGAAGATGGCTGGTTCAGGCTTGATGTACATCATTTCTAGGAGACCTTGCTAATATCACCTTCGTAATAGTTTTCATAGAGTTTCTATTGCACCAGGTTTCTACCTCACCCCAGAAATGTCCTCTCAATTCCAGTCATTTCTCCCAGAATTCTCTTCCGAAACCTCTTCCAACCTGATCTCTTCTGATCCCACCCCCATCTATCATCCTATTAAATTTTTTTGTATTGAACAATTATTCTGTCTTACTGGTTTTAAATACCTTAGATGAAATAACTGGATACAAGTCGTAGAACTAGAAATTGATTTTACTTGTTGACAATGAACTGTTCCATATGAGAGGTACAGTTCTACAATTGCTCCTTTGCTATCCGCCACAGGATTTTATCTATGACTTTTATAACAGGAACCTTGGAAAACTGCTTGGCAATGACTCTCACAGCTGAGTTTGTGCATAATCCAAGAACAACAGTTGGGTAAGTGTCCAACAGAAATAAACACACACACATATATTTACCAAAAGACAGACACAAGAATATTCACAGCAGTACTACTCACAATAATCTTTCTTTGGGGACTACCCCATTGTCCATCAATAATAGAAGGGGAATATGAACTGGAGTTTTATTTTCACAATGGAAAATTACTCAGCAATCAGCCCGAAGTATGGATCTGTGAGAATGATCAGATACCTCCCACAAACACAAAACAATATATAATAATACATTCATTTGTAAGTAAAAAGTTGGCAAAGAATCTATGTTTCTAGAAATCAAGACTGTAGCTACCATTGTGAGAAGAGATGGAAAAGTTCAAAGGGAGATTGGATGGAGGATTTTGTGTATATTTCTTCCTAACTGTGAATTATTTTCTAATCTGCATACTAGAAACGTGTCCAGCTCATGAAAGGTATATTAAACTGTACTTGTGACCTTGGTACTTTTCTGTAATGCAAATTATATTTATCAAGATAAAAAATTCTGGATCGTCTTCTCAAAACTGTTTTCCAAGATTAGTCAGTGTTAAAGACAATAATAGTTCATCTTTGGTGGTGCATTATTTCTACGTAATAGGCCAAACACAGGGATTATATTTCAAGATATCAAACTGAAGTAATATTGGGCCAAGGGGATTTACCTAATGATACAAAAGATTATTTGTCACTGTTGTGCCCTTGGGACTGGTTGTATTGCTTGTGTCCATGTGCATTTGGAAAGTGCTGTTCAAACTCCCTTATGTCATTTGACAAGCTTTTGTTTTTTCTTTTCCTGATTGACTAGCTTAAACTCATTTTTAGCAGATATATCCGATCCTTGGGATGTGTGTTTCATCCAAGGATAGCAATGGTTTTACTTAACACATCTATTGATTACAGCACCATGCTAAAATGTTAGAAGGTTAGACTCTAGTGTTTTCTGTTTCTGTTTCACCTTATGTAGGAATGCCTACTATAGGAATTTTCCTTCTAACATGGACAATTGTAACTGGGAAATATATATTCACTAGTGACTTCCCGGTATCACCTTCAGGGATACAAGCCCATGAAAACTTAAGAAAGAGTAAATGACATGGGACACTCTATGGTTGCCTTGGCTAGAAACTTAGCTCCTGTACTCCCTAATCTTGTGACTATCTGTGTTATACAATAGAGCCATCAAGCTCTGGAAAATCTGAGCAACTAAGAAAAAAATAACTTTCATCTGTTATCATTCAGCTTTCTTTGTAACATTAATCTTAGCCCAGATGTAAGGTTGGCACAGTGCTTTGTAGTCTTACAGGTGTGTATCAGGTTACGAAAGCAAAAGATGTACTCCAATGAAGACAAGATCCAGGAAGCTTTTCCAAATAAAAATCACAAGGAGTTAATTCAGAGAAAAGGTTCAAAATGGACATTACATATTAAGCTTGGGTTTGTCTATGCTTAAAAGACAATGGTGATTTTTTTTATTTGTTCTCCTTTGTTGTATTTTATATATGGCTTCTTATATGTTAATTGTATCTTTGAAGTGTCTGATTTTGCTTGCATAGGCAAAGCTCTGTGTGTGTGTGTGTGTGTGTGTGTGTGTGTGTAGTTATGCTTGGGGCTGTACTGAAGAGGAAAGGCAAATTAATGGACCATGAAAATCATATTAGTAGTTTAATTAAGGAGTAAAAGACTCCCAAAAGTTGAGGGTGTTTGGTTTTAGATACTTTTGGGTGGAAATGCAGCTCTTCTAATCTATTTTTCTATCCCAGACCCTACCCAAGGATCTTTGGATGGTCATGCTTGCAGGTTTTCCAGCATCTAGCCAGCTAGATCATCTATCCTAGTCTTCACCCTTTATTGGCCTAGATTAAATGAATGCAAATTACATGCAAATGTAGCATATTCATACATTTAATTATTTTCTATGCACAAATAGAGCTATTTAATTTTAACTAAGCTATTGCACTGACATACATTTTCAGAATTGATGGTAAAATTTGACCATGCTCCAGTGAGTGAGCCAACCTCCTAAGAGTAAATGTGCAGCACGAACTTAAATCCATGGGTTATTAAAATAAAAAAGACATAAAGTTGTAAGGTGGGCTAGATCTAGGAAGAGCTAGGGGATAGTTTGGGGAATAAGAATACATTATATAGAGTTCTCAACCAATTAATAAAAAAAATTGGAAAACAATTGTTTACCAGAAAATATAATCATGGAAACAGTGATTCAAACAAGAAACAGATTTTTCCCTTTCAAGTAATTTTACTTGGTTTCTTCAGAATATGAGGCATCAGGACTTTTGAATCAGGTAGACTTGAATTCTGTTTCTCCATAGAGGATATCAGTAATGGTGTAAAACTTGATCATATTTTCTTCAGTAAAGTTTCCTTAGGTGTGAAATGGAGGATAATAGCTGTCTTACAATGTTTCTTATTTTTTTCATCTCTTACTGAGAATTAGAGACAATAATAATAAAGTACCTAGTATAATAAACAAATGTACACTCAGTGAACAATTGTTGATTATTGGACTATAAGCATAAGCTGACTTCATGACTTTTCTGAGGTTCTCTATTAACAACAAAATCGGAATGGAGGATTTTGGTTCCTGTTCCATCTGGTTCTATTTGGTTCTGCCCCTGTCTTCATTCTTATATTCACACCTAATACAATTGCTTGAGTTCTTTGTCACTTGATAAGTGAGACATTAATTTTAGCTTTCCTTGAATTAGTTCTTTTGGGAGAATTCTTCCCCATCCCCCTCCTCCTCCCAGGTCACATTTTCCTTTGTTTCCAAGCCAAGACAAAAATGTTGGCTATGGGAAATATTTATTGGGTGCCATTTAGACAAATACAAGAATCTGATTGAATACGCTCCATGACTGCCGGTTGAAACTAAACACGAAGTTGCCATGGATACCGGTTGCTTGGCCTCTGCTCCAATACATTAGAGCCTTTTTAGTTCAACAGTGTGCAAACCACAGATGTTGCCATGCATTGTATTAATAATCAGCTTGGATCTCTTAGCAAAAGAATAGCTCAGGTTTATTTTAGTGGAAAGGGGTGGAAATTCTCAGATGCAAAACAAAATGCCCTATACTTGAGGTGTTGCTTCTATGTACTGAGTTACCTTTATAGATAGAAGTTTTAGTTTTCTGTCTGCTCCATTTAATCTGGAGCCTCTACTCTTTGATATTTATTTAGAATAAAATTTCTACTGTATTATTATTTGGAAAAATCACACAGGGGTATCTGTTAGAAAAATTATACACATTTGGTTACAGAATTTAAAGTCATAGATTAAACACAGTAATGGAGGATGATACAAGAAACCACGGGTTCCATCAGAATCTAGACATGAAGTCACAGCAGAGGGATCTCAGATTTATATAAAATATTTTGCTTTCCACACATCAACTGCATGTTTTGGGGCAAGTGAAGCAAAACAAACCCTAGTTTCTTTACTTCTATAGTTCTTTCATTTGTTTAAGAACAAAATCAAAGAAAAAACAAACAAACAAAAACTTGTTTTTACACTGAGTCCCCCTCAACCATCCTGTGTATTTTTTCTACTTTAAATCCAGTCAACTAGAACTTTAATTACCCTTACAGCTGAAACCATTGCTTGCCAGTTACTGTTTTCACGTGTTCGGAAGATGCGTGTGGTATCATTGGGTAGGAAGTACTTTCTATAGCTCAGTAAAATGGATTGGCTTTCTTTCTCATCACAGAAGTCTGTATCTTGTTTGAGAATTCACCTTCCACTGCTAGCAGAAAGAGCTCTAATTCTCTGCCTTAGATTTTCTCAATCTCTTTTGTATATGCTCCTACTGAGAGACTGAGTTCCCATCCTCCATAGACAGATTCCTTTGTCCCTCTTAAGCTGATTTATGGACATGTAAAAACATAGGTGACTTCATTATGTCATAGGCTCAGAGCTGCCCTGTATTCTGTAGAGAGGCAGCTAGAGGAGCCTGTTCTTTCACACTCTTTATCTACAACGTCCATCCCAATTACTGTTACTCTCCAAAGGCTGCATACACATATTAAAACTGGGAAGTGCTCCTCTCTCTTCTAATGCATATGGTGTGTTAAAACAACTTTAGATTATTGAGCAACTTGTAAAAGATTGCTTCCAAAAATAAAGGCTCTTATCAGCAAGACTTTGAACCGTGAAGTGTTTTGTGCTAGGAATAGATTCCCTTTTCACTGCTGCTGTGAGCATGATGCCTAGAGGTTCCTGCTGTGGTCTTACTGGCTCAAGCCTTTTTTAAATGATTGGATAGTTCATGGGTAAAACAACAGTATGAGTTTAGCCTTGTTCCTACAGTTGACAAGCAAGTAGAATTCCACGCTGAGTAACATTTACAGGAAAAAGTGCTTATTCTTCTAAAAACATTTGTGGTTACCATAAAGAGAAGAGAGGTCTAATTTCCTCATTGAAGTCAGGTGCTCACAAACTTACTGGAAACAACTCAATCCAAATATCTCTTTCCATAAATTTCTGGTTGTCAGGAACAAATGACAAGTAAGAGTGTTGTCTCAGTAGCACAGTGAACTGCTCTCATTTGCTTATTTTTCGTGCTGAGTTGCCTCACTTTGACCAGGGCACCAGTTATTGTTAGCCATAGGAAGAATAGAGGATAGGATAGGATGGGATGGGATGGGATGGGATGGGATGGGATGGGATGGGATGGGATGGGATGGG
>NW_021604608.1:2125731-2151576 GCF_004785775.1 Grammomys surdaster
GGATGGGATGGGATGGGATGGGATGGGATGGGATGGGATGGGATGGGCCGGGCCGGGCCGGGCCGGGCCAGGCCGGGCCGGGATGGGATGGGATAGGATAGAATGGGCTGAAATTACATGTTAGTTCAGAGTGAGATATATGGTGACCAATTTTTTTATGGTCAGGCTAGTGACTTACATTACCATGCCTTAGCCCCACTATCCCTAACAATGAGACAATGACTGGATTTGAAAAAGAAAATTTAATTGTTGATTTCAACATGACAGTCATATGGCAATAATGGCAGAGGTAGAGGATGGAATTCCACACTGCTGAACTCTAATAATGGCACATGCTATAGTTCTTCATAGATAAGCCTCACATCAACTCCCTACAAGTCTGCGAGCTTAGTAGTAGTAGGACAGATGTGGGCACAGTAAACGACTTTCTCTTCCTCAGATTTCCATTAAGTCTGTTGCAAGTTCTAATGGTGTCTCTACATTTCTGATTTTATCACTTTCACCTTAGTCCCTATTAACAGTTATTTAAACACTGTGACAACACTTCTTACAGGACTCTTATTTTACTTTATTTTTTTAGGTAAATACAAGTCAAAATAAGAATGAGATATTACATTACAACTTCCAAGAAAACTACAATAAAAAAGGATTATTAAAATTCATTCTGTGGAATTCATTCATGTGTGTCTATCGAATCTTGAGATAGTGCAGTCAATTTGAAAAGAATTTGGACAAGGCCCTAGAAGGTGAAAACACAGAGTTGGCATCCTACCCAGCAGTTCCACCTTAGATATGTACACAAGAGAAACAGAAATGCTAACATGAAAATTTATATATAAAGTTGATAACCATGTATGATTTTAAAAAGTTAGAAACAAGGTAGAGGTCTATCAGCTCATGAGTGAATAATAAAATTATGACATACCAGCCAATCAGGAAGCTACATGGCATGCTGATATTTGCTGTGCTGTAGGGGAATATTGAAAATATCATACCGCATTCAAGAAGCTGAATATACAAGGCCATAAGTTGTATACTTTCATTGTGAAAAAGTTTCCTGAAGAAGCAGATCCATATGGACAGAAATGAATTAGTGGCTGTTAGAACTGGGGTCTAGAGTCTAATTGTTACATAGATTCAGGGTTTCTTTGGAGTGTGATGATATATTCTGTAGTACTGTTAGTGTAATTTGTAAAGACTCTAAAATTAAATCTTAAAAATTGCATAATTAAAAGGGTAGAAAAATTGCTTTATTCATTTACATTCCTAATGCTGCCCCTCTTCTTGGCCCCCTGCAAGAGTTCTATACCCTATCCCACTGCCCTTTATCTCAGAGAGGGTGCTCCCACAACCACCCACCAACTCCACCTCACCCCTCCTGCATCTCCCTTTCCTGGGGCATCAAGTCTCTACAGGATCAGGCACATCCTTTTCCTCTAAGGCAAGACAAGGTAGTCCTCTACTACACATGAGCTGGGGGACACAGACTAGTCCATGTATGCTTTTGGGTTGGTGGCTTAGTCTCTGAGAGCTCCCAGGGGGTCTGGATTAGTTGATACTGTTGGTCTTCCTATGATTTTTAAAGGTTAACAAACAATCTTCCATTATATGATTAGGGATTAAAAATTAAAATTTAAAGTCATTCCATTCTTGTGTGTCCCTTTACCAAAAAGATTTGACAAATTAATGATTCCTCAGACTATAACTACATTACTCAATGAACATGGAGAAGTTGAGCTGGTGCTTACTTAAAGTCTTTACTCCTATTGACTAGTGTCTTCAGGGTATGGGAAGATAATTTGCACATTAGTGGAGGAAAGAGGTAAATGACAACCCAGCTACAATCCCTGTGATCTATAATGGTGACTAGCCTGCAAGGTATGCTGGTATAATAGTGGCACAAAAGTTGTGGGAGTAACCAATCACTATCTGAGTAAATTTGAAGCCCACGCTGTAAGACAGAACTCATGCCCAACACTGCTGATGAGCCAAGAACCTGAGACTAGATTGGTCATGGACCTAGGGGCAAACCAAATAGTACTGTTTTACTAAAGGAACATAGCAATAAAATGACTCTTAGTAACATTCTACTATCCCTATAGATGTGTCTTGCTCAGCCATCATCAGAGATTTATCCTGTAACAGATGGGAACAAATACAGAAACTCACAACTGGACAACGTGCAGAGAATGAGATATCTCAGAACACTTAGTCCTAAATGGGATATCTTCATCAAATCCTTCCCATCAAGGTTCACAGAACTCTCCAGAGGAGGAGGCTGAACCATAGTGGATGTAAGACACCAAGAAAATAAGATTTTGTAGAAACAACAGGACTGATGCACCCATAAATTCAAAGAAACTGTGACAGCATGCACAGGGCCTGAACAAGTATAAGCCAGATGCAGTTGCAGTGCTGAGATGGAAGTAGACACATGCTTCATCCATAATCAAGAAGCTATCTCCAATTAACTGCTTGCAAAGGAAAAATTAGTCTTCTCCAACAGAGTCTCACTGGATATGCAAACCACAGATAAGGGCAAGCCTATGCTTAATAGTAGATTGCTAAGGCAAAATGAACTCCATAGTATCTTTTGAAGTCTTATATCTCAGAATACTTTGGGCTATTTAAAAAAACAAAACAATACAAAAAAAAAAAAAACCCAAAACCAAAACCTTACCATCTTCTGCTTATATATTATGGTTTCTGGTTTTGTAAAACACTGGGTTTTCAGTGTGTGTAAATATATGTGTATTAGCATCTGTGTTTCTTGTGCTTTTTCTTTAGCTCCTTTTGTTTTCTGTTTGTATTTTTTGGCCTATTTTTACTAGTTTCAATTTAATTTTGTTGTTATTATTATTTTAGATGACCGTGTTCCAATGAGAGAGAGAAGGAAGGGGTGTGGATTTTAGCAGATTTGGAAGATCTAGGAGGAGTTGGAGAGAGGGAAACCATAATCAGAATATATTGTATGGGAAAAGTTTATTCTCAATTAAAACAAATAAAGCCATTGCAATTACTGACCCATTATCACTTGTAGTATATAACGTAGTAATAATGGCCATAATGTGTACAGTTTTCTTAACCCCCGAATATCTGATAGACCAAAATTGATTAATTTAGCATGTTGAAATGAAATTATTTTCCCATCAAATATGAGAAAAGTAATAACTATGCTGTATTGATCTTCATGCTAATCTTTTCCTTTATGAGGCGGTTGATCAATATTTTTTATTATCAAGATGTTGGCAGTGTTTGTATTCATCTGCCAGATGTTTTGTGTTCATGACTTTTACATTTCCAAGTTGTCATAGTGTTTCAGTTTTCAACTTCAGCACAGTTTCCTACGCTATGATCTAGCTGCCCTGCCTTTCCTTTTGTTCTTCTGACCTAACAGGTCCTGTGGGCAAGGCTTTCCAGAAAGTCTTGCCTCTAGTCTCTCATGACAGGCCACTTCTTGTTTGGAGACCTTATTCTTCCAATGTCATATCTTCTATGAGCCCGTTGTCACGTGTGTGTCTTTGCCTCTCATCTCCTGGTATCCACTCCCATTTGTCTATCGTTAATAACACTTCCCTTCACTAGGATGATCTTGCTCATTAGGTCCTGCTTATATTTCCCTTCTGCTCTTCCAAGGGAATGTTGCAGATGACAGAGAGTGTGTTTTTTTATGGTTGTTTCTGTATCTCTGGAAACTTCAGCTCGCCACAGCACCTCAAAGGTCTCAGCAAATATTTGTGAATGGAGTCATTGAATATGTAGAGTTAAGAGAATACTTTTTAAAAATTCTTGACTGATGTGGAATCCAGACTTCTATCCTACCACTTAAGATGACAACCTCACCTTCAGCTTCCGTGACTCAGTTTCCCATATTTAAAATAGGCATGAAAATATTGGTATCATTTAATTAATTAATTAATTAATTTTAAATACGTATTAATTGAAATAAAACCATATCACATTCCCTTCTCCAATACATATCAGGTACTTTCCCTACAACCCATCTCATGCCCCCCATTCTCAAGCTGATAGTCTCTTTTTCTTTATTACTGTTACATATGTATATTTACATGCATAACTATATAAATACAGCTGCTGAGTCTTTAGTTTTTGCAGCTGGATAGGACTGCTTAGTTGCTCCTCTTCCTGGGCATAGTTTCTGGTACAATGGAGACTAGACCACAGGAAGGAGGCTTTCATGTCAAATCCAGAGTGAATCATCTGAGTGTTTTGTGTTAATGGATGTATGTGTGTATGTTCATGTGTGTGTGCATGTGGAGGCCAGAAGAGAACATTAAATGTCACTTTTGAGGTGTTTTGTGGAACAATCTCTTGCTTGTACAAAACTTGTTTAGCAGGAGGCAGGATTGGCTAGGGAGCCCCATGAAGTTCTCTGTTTCTGCCACTCAGCTTTGGGATTATAATCACATACCATTTTGAAATGTGGGTTCTGGGAATCAAATATAGTTCTTTGTGCTTATAAGGCTATCACTGCCTTCAAAAGAGATGGCATGAACCTGAGGAATGACACTGAGGTTATCCTTTGACTCCTACAGTTATATATACACTCATATATGAGCAAACATAAACGTCAATGTGTCCATATATACATGAGTGTTCACACACACACACACACACACACACACACACACACACACACGATTTCTTGGAGGGAACTGCAAGATCAGCAATATTTTGCAGAAAAATATAAAGCCAAACCAGTACTTGTGTTAAACATTGACATATAAATAAATAAGAGGAAATAATGTATGCACAAAGAAAAAATCATTGTGAATGAATAAAAGAAAGGGCAAAGCATGTGCAACCTAAATACTGGTGGTAGATAGGTTCATCTAGTTAGACCAGCATATTCAAGTACAATGTCATACAGACCGGTAAGATACTAAATCTGAGACACCAAGAGAACTGAAATCTAATTGAGTTACCAATAGGCTGTGACCTGAGAAAGACTCATCTTAATTCTTCTGCCTCTCTGCTATTCCTGTATATAAATTAGATTTATTTTATCTACTTTATCTACTATGCTAGTGTGTCATGATAAGAACATGCAACCCTGAGATTCTACCTCATACCGGTCAGAATGGCTAAGATCAAAAACTCAGGTGATAGCAGATGCTGGCAAGGATGTGGAGAAAGAGGAATACTCCTCCATTGTTGGTGGGATTGCTATCTGGTGCAACCACTCTGGAAATAAGTCTGGTGGTTCCTCAGAAAATTGAACATAGCATTACCTGAGGACCCAGCTATACCACTCCTGGGCATATACCCAGAAGATGCTCCAACATATAACAAGGACATATGCTCCATTATGTTCATAGCAACCTTATTTATAATAGCCAGAAGCTGGAAAGAACCCAGATGCCCTTCAACAGAGGAATGGATAAAGAAAATGTGGTATATTTACACAATGGAATATTACTCAGCTATTAAAACAATGAATTCAAGAAATTCTTAGGCAAATACTAGAAAATATCATCCCGAGTGAGGTAACCAATCACAAAAGAACACAGATGGTATGCACTCACTGATAATTAGATATTAGCCCAAAAGCTCGCAATATCCAAGATACAACTCACAGACCACATGAAGCTCATGAACAAGGAAGATCAAAATGTGGGTACTTTGGCCCTTCTTAGAAAGAGCAACAAAATACTCATGGGAACAAATATGGAGACAAAGCATGGGACAGAAACTGAAGGAAGGGCCATCCAGAGACTCTTCCACCTGGGTATCCATCCATTGTGCAATCACCAAAGGTAGATGCTGATGGGGATGCCAGGAAGTGCATGCTGACAGGAGCCTGATATAGCTGTCTCCTTAGAGGTCTGCCAGAGCCTGACATATACAGAGGCAGATGTTCACAGGTAGCCATTGAGCGGATCATGGGGTTCCCAATGGAGGAGTGAGAGAGAAGACTGAAGGAGCTGAAAGGGCTTGAGGCCCCACGGGGAGAAACTCAATTGTGAGTTTCTGTGTTAATCACCATCCATTACTAATAGAAGCTTTCTTCAGTATGGGTTGAATGATGAATTCATCAATGCATTCATCTATGACAAACCATTAGAAGTTGGTTTAATACTATGACCATCTAGCAGGATAATACTATTAGGTTTCCGCTAGGTCTTATCACCTGTCTGGTCACACTAGTCCTTGGTCTGATGGTTGTTTCAGGTCTGGTTTTCACATTGTAAAGTGGGACTGAAATCCAATCAGAAAGTGGTTGGTTGCTCCCATAATGTTCACGCATGATGGAGCCAGTGAACCTGTCTTGCTAGGACACTCATCATTGTAGCTTATAGTGTTCATAGATGGGTAACATGATGACTAATTACTTTTCTCTTCTAGTAATTTACATATCACCTTTCTTTGCTATGAAAACTAGCCAGTAGAGGTGGATCTTCCAGGTCAGTAGCAGTTTGATAGCTCCATGTTCTAAGATTCCAGTATGTTGTTCTGTGTCTTCAGTAATAGGGTCTTATTATAAAGTTCTGGAGTGTAATCAACACCTGTAATATTTAGAGGTCTGCACACAGCCACTGGTATGCATAGATAACCTTGTTGGAGCCAATCTGTTGCTAGCATCCAAGACTCTGACTTATAAGTGAATACTACAAAGGCCATCAAAGTTCCACAGGTGTCAAAAGGGAATTTTAGTACCCATACCTGGTAAATGATAACTTTTGTTAAAAAATAGACTGCTGACATTTGTGTTCTTGGCCCCAGGGAGCCTGTTTCTTCTTTTCTTTCTGCCTCCATTCATGTCTGTTTTATTTGAGTATCTTTTGATCATATATTCCCTTGATGAAACCTAGATACAGTTAGTTCTTTTGAAGATTTATAGTCATCTTCTGTAATTTGCAGCCAAGAATACTGATAGATATACTCAGCTTTCAGAGATGCTAATGTTGTAGTCTATTAAATTACTCTGTAGTCTGGTTTATTCTGAGAAAAATATTGTCAAAAGTATTCCATTCCATGTTTTTGTTTAATTATTAGCATTCTTGTTCAATGAGCTCCCATCAGGGTAGTTTGATGTATCCATCTTCACAGATTTCCCTTTCTAACCTGGTGTTTCCAGTGCCTTTTAAGATATACTGTTTAGGCTGGCACTTATCTTAATTTGGTGGATAATATCCCAGTTACCTGTGTTGAAAATGAGGATTGTCTGTTCTGGTGACTGGCCTAGGCTTCTGCAGTTTGTACTGAATCTTGAATTCCAGCTTTCCTGATGGTAACATACAACTTATCTCTTATTATTTGTTACGATAAATACAGGACTCTGCAGAATTAATCATGTAAGACTTATTTAATGAATTTGAGAGCATCTGCTCTCAGCAAGTTTGTTCATAGAGGACCTTGTTTCATTCATACCATTAAACTGTAGTGTTGTCTAAAAGGCATCACATAGATTACTCCCAGACTAACGGAACGACCACCTGAGACAAGAGTTTGAAGGTTATTCTATACTGAACGATTCTGTCACATTAGACAAACTGAATCACTAGGGAAATGCTTGCTGAAACTAATAAGTGACTGATAACTCCCCCTCCTCCAACCATTAACCCTGCCTAAGAGGATTTGTTCTCTGAGCTACAAATGATTGAGTGACAGTCAAGAGTATAAAATGGAGACATTCATAGAAGTAGGCTTTGCTGGGTAATTTTTCTCATCAGGACACGACTTTGTGACAGGTGTAGTGTAGATGTGTTTTTATCTCAATAATTTCCTCGTGACATTCTGAAGAGAGAAAATGCCAATGGTACACATTCTTGTGGCATATATGCTGGGTTGCAAAACCAGGTTAACTGCATGTTAAGATTTCTGTGTCAGGGTAACTCTTGTTTGAATTTATCTGGGAAGAAATCCCCAGTGATATTCTTGTTAATTCCAGCTAATCATTCTCCAGTAGGAGAAATGAAGGCAGGCACGTTCCCTTGGTGGGACTTAGATCCTTAAATGCTTTTGACTTCAAGTACTAATGAGCTAACAGAAATCTTCCCTCCACAGTTTAACCTACTGCTTCTTAAATGACAATCCTGGGGGTCTTTCTTTCACAGGTAATCTCTGATAAGCTATTTTATAATTTCCTGATGACAGTTAAATTGAGTCTCATTGTTAGCACAGTTACCGAATTTGCTTCCAACAATTCTGCCTTAAGAAACTTTAATGTTGTGGTTGTAACTCCATCATTCCCCTTGGGGGAATCAGGAAAATGAGAAGGTTGATTTTCAAAGCAAAAACTGGAAAGAAGTACGAGAAAACACTACTGTTTTAAACGTGTATCTCCAAATACAGGGACTCTTTTACAGGCTTTTATATGGTTAATGGAAAATCAGACAGCAGGTGACATTTACTCTGCTAAATGGTGATGATTAAGAAGGAAAAGGTTATCCCCTGCCCCTCCCCCCCACCGAGGCTTTTGTATGAGGGGTCAACACAAATGTCTGCACAAAAAGAATTGCCTGTTTGTGAACAAGCAAGCCCAACTCTGGTATTGTTGCGATTGCTCTTGATGACGGTAATTACTTTGTGTTCCCCTGAGTATTCAGCCTTCTAGCCTGCAGACCCAGCTCCCTCCTGGACACTCGCCAGCAGCCCATAATTAAAGTGTTTTCTGGAGGGAGCATCTCCATGTACTACCCATTGTAGATGATGTCCTTGGAGTCTGGCGGTAGTAATTGAAAAGAAATGAGACCTTTCCAATTTGTCTTTCTTTTTGCAGCTCCCACCCTACCCTTTACCCAGGATGAAACCATTGTGAAATGACACAGAAAAATAAAAGGATGTATTTCAGCAAATTAGACAGCTCAAGCATCAAGCACAATACATGCCCTCCCATCCCCAGGAGTAGCTACTTCAAGTGCAACCTTCCTATTGCAATTATTCTTGCGTGATTAAATAGAAACTGCCCACAGTTACAGTCTTTGTTGATATATTAAGCATTCCAATGAGACATTCGATTCTATTGAAACATTACTGGAGAGTCAAATTTTGAATTAGGTATGTTTTTGAGGATTACCTTCATTGAGATTTGACTGTAGACTATTGATTTTAAATAAACATTAGCAACATTTTCTTATATGTATTATTTCATTTGATATTGATGCTAATTTTGTTACATCCATTTATGAACCTATTATTTTTAATTAAGTTAAGTTAAAAGTTTCCCCCAAAGCTCTTCAGTTTCACGTAGAACTGACCTACAAACTCAAATTTTTCACATTCAAAATGGGATTCTTATGGTCATTTCATAAAACTCTGTGTAAGATGAATGTACTGCATGGATATCTTGATTTTCTTCCAGCTGCCATGAGAGAGGAATCGAAAAATCATGGTGCCATTTTTCAGAAGACAGAGTTTTGATTGAATTGTACTTTCCTCTTCCAAGTAGCTCAAATACACAGAAGGGGGATAATTATGTTTTGAAGCCGATTCTCGACAATGTAACTCAAACACAAAGCTTGGACGAGAATTAAAGAGGTTTGTTGGCTTGAGTTCCACAGTAAACGTGGGAAAAGGGACCAGTGTTTACTTAATGGAAACCTTAATTCCAATTTCTAATTGGGGATAACGAACAGAGTAGAATGCCCCAAATGCTTGAAAACTGTAAACAGTGCTGTGTTCTCTTAATGATCAAGCACTGATTATGTTAGTGCTAAATGACAGGCGTCCAAACATTGCTGTGAGCAGCCCAGAGCCTTTTTGCTGTTTCTTAGCCTGCTGGGTAGCGGGCTGGGGCAGGATAGAGTAGGGTGGGTTGGGGTGTGTTGGGGTAGAAAGTGGGGAGAGGGAAGACTGGGAGCAGGGATCTTGCTAGATGAGTTTCAGAGTTTCAGCCATTTGGAAAACCACTTTTCAAAGAATTACAATAAAGGAAATTTGAATTGTGAGCTATTTTAATTTAAAGCATTGGCTTAAAAATGTAGTTCTAGGGGAAAAGTGTGATTCATGCTTAAAATACTAGCTTCCAGGGACTTAGCCGCTAGGCCTTCAGAAAAGGGTGGTTATTTTCAGAACCTGCATGGGGTTGACCTTAGAGTTGTTCACTTATACATTTGAAAAATCTTTGTCCAAAGGGTACAACTTGGTTTGGGGAAAATACTATTATTCAGAATCAGCTTATGTTTGGTGAATCATATTAGGAGTTTAGGAATGCCAATGTAATTTTGAGTCAGTAAGAAGTGTGGTGAAATGTGTATGTGTGTGTGTGTGTACTCTATTTGTTGTCTTTCAGAGCAGTTCTGGGGAAGACCATGAAGTATTTATTATGTATGTGTAGAGGTACTAAAGAATGATATTGAACATATTTAAATTATTTTCTCAGTATGTACATATACATAAAATTTTATATATGTGCATATTTGCATATACATACATCTTTTTTTTTACCAAATTTAAAATATACAGACAAAAGAAAATTATCAAGTAGCCTTTTCCCACCTCTTAGTACATGTTTTGATTACTGTCCTGGACACAGGAGTGTGCTTGAGCAAAAGTAGAGTAGTGGTTAAAAGTTTCCATGTGACGCTCAGTGTACTTAGAGCTAATCAGCAGGTCTGCATCTTCTTAGTAGCTCTCTAATTTTTTTGCAAAGTTACCCAAACTCTATAAGCTTCTGTTTACTACTCAGTAAAATCGAATTAAGATTTACATAAGCCTTATCCTGTTCCTTATTTACTTCTAGGCATATGTTTGCTGAACACTTGTTCTCTGCCAGGCTTTTAAGTGCAGGTGAGCATGAGAGGCTTGGAACAGGAGGCGTGTATTGGGAAGGGAATTCGTACAAAGCCTCCACCATCAATACATGAGGTGTGTGACAGCTGAGAGTTTTGCAACTGTCTCTACATTGTATCTACCATGAGGCAATGCCAGGAGAGACAGATAATGGATGCGTGTGTTGGAGCTTACATTACAGGAGGAGAACTGTGAACTCTGGGGACTCTAATTCTTTATAAAGGTTAGTAAACTTGCTTGACCTTTGTTCTGGATAAAGACATTACTTGTGCTATATAGGGCAATAAATAAACCTGACTTTTCCTTTCTCCTGTTGTTATTTGCTATACAGTCATCCTTGAATTGTAGTCCTCAATCCAGGGAAGACAGTACCCTGCTTATTGGGTATGGAGAAATGCAAGAGACCCATGGACAGTTGTCTCTCAACAGCTGCATGAAATACATATGATTAGGTTCAGATTAGCTTGGCTGAGTCTGAAATTTGCAGGTTGTGCTGAGGGGTACATTTAGCAGGGGTGTATCAGATACTGCTATAGGTAAATACTGCCTGGAGAATAGACTGAACCCAAAGATTGATGAGGGAACTTAGGGAGACGAATGGAAGTCAGTAGTGCAAGGGAGGTGCTTGCAGTGACCAGAGGAGGCTGTGCCTGAGGAACAGGTGAAGTGTGACCAAGAGGGGTGACTTTAACAAAAGAGAACTTTTGAACAAAAGAGATCAGAATTCTGGCTTTAGCCCTTGCCTCTGTGATGTGCACTTAAACAAATAACCCCATTTTGGAGATTTGACCAACATATGGAAAAGTTTTTGTAGTACCTTATCCTCAGATTCAAAATAGGGATTTTCTTTTGTGACAACTCTAATCCCTGGATTCACAAGCTTTCCAGGGATTTGGAGGTGAGCTATGAAAGGGATACAAGGGTGCCCTAAGGCCGACTTCCCTAATCTTTCCAAATGCTGTATTTTTCTTCTGAACAGAAGGGTGGTTGTGGATTGTTTGGCTTTTGTCAGGTTTCTGTTCTCTGTGTTCTTTGTAGGGACCACCCCAGAACTAACTTCCTTTCACCATCTTAATTTGTTACAGTTTTGCGTGGTCTGGGTGATTTGTTATTGGAGAGATACAGGGTGTTTGGTTCTGTAGGCTGTGAACTTGCACTAAAACAGCCCAGATCAGCAACTTCTGGGGCACAATGAGTTGTTTGCTTACTTTCTTTGAAGTCTTGTTTGTTCTGAAACCAAATGGTTATTAAGTTCACCTGTGATCAGTAGCAACTAGGGAAAAGATTAATGAATCTTGAAGAAGTTTCTTGGAAATCAGTTCAAAGCTTCTATCAAGTTGGACTTGCTAACCACGGCACAAGTTCTTAACAGTGTTGGAGCTCTTAGACTATTCACAATTTTCTATATTTTTAATTAAACATTTTTAAATCAATTAAGTATGTCACCAAAAGGAAAAAAAAACATGTTTTGAATTGCAGTGATTTCTTTAAGGTGAATCTTTAATTCTAAGTGGGGCTAATACTTCAAAATAGAATTAAATGATATTAGCAGATAATGATTTTGATCTCTTTCCAAGAAAAACTAATTTATAGCAACAGATTTATTACAGTACTAATTAGTTATTGCACCAGCGAGTGCAGGACTAAGGAAGACAGAGAAAAAAGAAGCAAGCAGCCTCTTGAGAGGAAGAGGAGATGAGAGATGAGAGGAGAAGAAAAAGAGGAGTCAGAATGTGAAGGGAAGATGTAAGATAAAAGAAATATAAAGGGAGGGAAGCAAAGCAAAAGTTTAGTTCATTGCTTGAACCTTCCTGAGTGTGACTTCTCTGGACACATGAATCAAGCTGCTATTCATGCCTGAGCAGGAAGTGCTCCAATACAGACAGTGGGAGCCCAGGACACTGCTGTGATTGATGCAGCATTTATTTGTTCCTGGCTTCCTGGGGTGGGGACACTGGCTGTGAAGGTGCTCTAGCAGGTCTGAGCATGGCAAACATGGCTCTACAGGGGTTTTCTTTTAACCTATTGATTCTTTATGAATTTCACATCATGCACCCCAATCCCATCATCTCTCAGTCCCTCCATATCTACCCTCCACCCTTGCCACCTCCCCTCCAAACAAAAGAGGATAAAAAGTAAAGTAAACAACAACAACAATAACAACACCCATCTCACCATGGAAGCTGTTGTGTGTCGTGGATTGTCACACAGTATACCCTTTGCCCAAATAAATTTACTTGCAAATGGTCATTACAACGAGTCATTGGTCTGGTTCCAAGCCTCTCTGAGACTCCTCTTGGAGTCTGTTGCCCTGATGCTCTGTGTCATGGAGATCCTGCAGTTTTGGTTCTACAGGAGTAGCCCCTTCGTACTCTCCAGCAGTTCATAGATGAAGTAGATGTTGAGGTGGGCCAATTCAAAGCCCTGGATCTAGGCCTGAGTGGTAGCTGAATTCGTCAGTTTCTGTCTTACCCTTCACCCCTATTCCATCTACTTTGCTAAACTATTAGATTAGTTTCTAAAGCTAGCTAACCAGGTCTATTCCCATATTTGGCCACTTCCTCCTCCTGAATGTGACTATCAAGGTCCAGCTATCAAAATATTGAAGTCCAGCAATCAAAAGCCCTGCTTTGGCTCACTTAATTAACATGTGCAATCAAAACAAAGAAATTTATCCTAACATAGGGTCCCGATTTCCCTTTATAAACTTCCATTTGCATAGAAACCCTGTCTTCTGTCTATCCAGAGGCAGTCCATTGTCCCTCTAGGGAAAATACCCTTTCTTACTCTCAGTTGGACCTTTTCTGTTCTCCCTTGCCCTCTATCTCCTGCCTTTTGTTTCATAGTTTCTGCCCTTTGTCCCTCTGGGGCAAATGAATCTTTGTGCTGAGAATTTGGTCTTGGGTGTTTTGTGCTCCTCGGGTCCTCTCAGATTGGAGGATGAGATGTCTACAGATTCTCTTCCTTGCGTAAAATTGTTACTGGAGCTGGGCATGCTGGGACATGCTTTTAATCCTAGCACTTGGGAGATACTTTATGAGTTTATGGTCAGCTTGTTCTTTATAGAAAGTTCCAGGCCAGCTAAGAGTGCACAGGGAGACCCAATCATCAATCAATCAATCAATCAATCAATCAATCAATCAGTCAATCAAGCAATCAATCAAAAAAGCAATCAAGCAATTAATTAATTAATCAAAATATAAGATTCTAGACTCTGCTTAGTAGTTGAGTGCCTACTCTCAAGCTCATCTGTCACCTGTGATTTCTAAGAAATTGTTGTTTCAGAGGAAGAAGAAGAGGAAGAGAAGGAGGAGGAAGAGGAGGAGGAGGAGGAGAAGGAGGAGGAGGCCTGATCCTATCCAGGCTTGAAAGGTTGTGCCACTATGTTGTGAGGTGAAATGATAAAGCTTTGATGATATGCTGAATGTGAAAGCCTGGGTTTGAGTAATTTCTCTTCCTCAATGACAGTAGTCTTGGGAAAGGCAATCAGAGTGTCCAATTCTTAGTGTCTTTAGCTGTTGAGAATGATAAAATAGGGTGGTGGTCTGTGGAGAAATAATATATTGTAAATGAAGTGCTTAAGAGAATGTCTGCAAAACACTCCAGTGTGTTTAATGCCTTTATTTAAAAAAGAAATCTGGTACCCAGTGATGGTCACCAGGGGCTAAATTAGCCAAGTCTTGGGAATAAAGATAGGCAGAAGCCAGATTTCTGTGACACTGAGTTATTGTCCTTTTCCCAATGCTTATACTCATCCTTCAAAAACAAAGATATAGTCTTCCTCATTTAGCCCACAAGGGAGTAAACTCTCAGAATATTTATATCACAATTAAGAACCCAAGTTCTTACTCTGTTTGCGATCTTTCCATTCTGCCCACACTGCAAGTCTCTGAGCTACTGTAAATATTGCTTGCTTCTATCTTCTTTCTTATTCTTCTTATTTTTAAAATTTATTTATAAAAATTAGGGTTTTGGGTCCCAGAGAAAAATCTAGAAGTCTGTTCATCATCTTTTCCCCCTCTGTTCCTTTTAAATTTCTAGTCGTGGTTTTAATGTTTATTATTGATGAGTCTTATTGAATTTATGGGCAGTGTACTAATTAGCTACTGTGTGTAGTTAGTGAATCCCTAAACAATAGCCATTTCTTATTTATTTAGCTTATATTTATTATTATTTTGGGTCAGCTGATGGTTGATTGATCTATGCTGGGTTTGAGTGGAGTGCTTTTGGTAACTGTGTCTCTCATCTTTCTGCTAGAATTACCAGGCAGGCTCAAACATGCTGATGGTAAGTTAATTGCAGAGGTACAGAAAGTGAGTGGAAGCAACCACAGTTTCATTTATGCTCAGTTTTATAGATTGAAGAAAATCAAACAGGTCCATAATCAAGGAGTGGAGATGCTGTCATTTCTTCCACTGGAATGTCACTACTACTGTATGGCAGAAAATATCATGAGATGGGGGGAGCCATTGAACAGTTTATCTCAGAGATGTGTCAAATGTGTAATCGTTTTGAGACTTACAATTGGCTAGTTGCTCCTCTTCCTCTCTCTGACTTTGACTTGAGGGTGAGGTAGCTTTCTTTTGATTTCCAAAAATGGGAACCAGATATCTCTCTTGGGGCTGTTGACACTGAGCACCGAGTTTTCATATGTCTCATTCTGGTCTCTCCCATGTGAGTTTGTCTCAGGGAAAGAACAGCCTACTAAAGCCTGTGTTCAGGTGGCATGTAATTATGAAGTAGATGAGAACTTTTGTTATTGTTGGTTTTTTTTCAATGAACATCTCCAAGTCTTCCTTATAGAGTTCCATTTAGTTTAGCAAATTCAGATACAAGTTTAGTGATTGTATTCATGGCAGAACCTGATATTCTTGTGTTGTAACTGGTATTATATCTATGGAAACGTAACTGGTATTACTGTATTTTAGCAGAAACTTCAAGAGATAATATTTTTGTTTGTTAACAGGAAACACTACGGCAAGAAATACTCTGACTGGGTAATTGAAGGGCTTTAGGACTGAGCTTATCTCCTTTCCCTGGTCATGGAACTTGATTATAACACAGAATAAGTACACATGCATGGAACTGATTGAATTCATGAATGGAATTTTATATTTGCTCTGTCAGGAGGAGTTCTGCTTATACACTGAAGGCCTAAAATCAACCATATGCCTAAAATCAGCAATAGGCCTGACATACATGCCTGCTAGCACCAAGTTTTGGGTCTTTGTGGAAAACACTGAAATAGGTGGCTAGAAGTTACTGTAAACAAGCAGCTTTGATGGAAGGCTGCCAAGCCTGGCTAGTCATAGACCTTGTAGATAGGTAACCTTGGTGGATAGTACCAACTTAGATAAAGACAAGTGAATCATAGGCTGAGTCATAGTGATCTGTCTCCTGAACCTTCACCCAGCTGACACTCTGTTCTGGAAGATATCTGTACTCTCCCTGAACACCTACGCCCCTGTGTCATCCCCTTCCCCACATCCTGCCTTTTTGTGTATATAACCTGTGTATGAAAAAGTAAAAATGGCGATCTGATCAGATTGTAGACAGGTGGTCACTTCCTTGGGTCTTTGCCTGCTTCCCACCTACCCCCACCCCCCCGCTCTCTTTCAGGTGACCTCCCTGGACCCCTGTTTAATGTCCTGCTGGACAGGACATTGCTCTGCAACGTTTCATGCTTCCAAGGGGAGAATATGATACTCTGTCATCTCCCTAGTTCTAGGAAGAGACCATTGCCATGGAGTCAGTATCATATGTTCTTCAAAGCCATATGTAACCTAAAATTTTCACTCCTTATATTATTTTGATCTTTCTTTCATCTCTAAAACAGTGTTATCTTAGAAGTCTCTTTTCTTCTCTTCTTAAATAGAGTACTAATTCATGTTTGGATCTTTGGCTATTATGTCCTTCTACTCCAGTGAATAATGACTACTGACAGGGGCAAAGGTGATGTTAGGTGGCAGTAAGAGGACCCTTACTGGAATGGACTCTTACTTCCCTTATGGAATGCAGAGGAGGAATTGATAAATATTTTGCATTGGTTACTTTCCTCATTTCTGTAAGAGGATGTCTAACATAAATAACATACAAGGAGGATTTATTTTGCCTCTTAGTTTCAAAGGGCTCATTGCGTACTTACTTTGATCCTTGCACTTGAATAGGACTTTGTAGTTGTGGATATACATTTACCTCACAGTAGACAGAAATGAGAGAGAGAGAGAGAGAGAGAGAGAGAGAGAGAGAGAGAGAGAGAGAGAGAGAGAGAAATGAATTTTTTAGGACAAAAAAAAATCACAGATCGAAGTGTTCTTTCTTCTTTAGCTTGATCTTACTTTTAGAAGATTTCAGAAACTAATAAATGAGCACCAGTATCTAGGTACCAAATACTCACTCTGTGAGCTTGTGGAGGATATATACTCAAACCATAATGGTCTAAAGCAGGTTAGTCTGAAGTGGAAACTTAAGGGTTCTTTGGAAAGTCAGTTGTGTTGATTGGTGTTTTACCGTGGCAAACACATCGAAGAATGTTTTCCTGATGACAGACTTGTGAAGAAACATTTTGCTGAAGACAGGATGTTTTGCTAAAACAGACAAGTAAAAGCACACATAATGAAGAATTCTTTGCTAACAACCCATATGTATTGGTCCACCTTATATTGTGTAGTTGAACTGCATTTTTTAGGACTCCATAGAGAAAAATACACCAAAAAACTTCTGATGGTATGTTGACAATTTCTTGCCACTTTTACAGACCCGTGCTAATTGACAAAATGATGTCAGCTAAGAGAAACACACTTACTAAAGTGAGACTTGTTAAGGACACGTGATGTTTAGAGAGAGATAAATAGAACTTAACAATGACAGGCTGAATTTGGCTTGCTTATCAGCTAGTTATACAGTATTTGTTTGTCTTACAACTTTGCTGATCTTCACTTTATTGAGAGAGACACAGCCAAGAACTTCTGGCATTCCTACTGGTTCCTTCTGCTGACTAATACCAAGGCTGAGGCCTGGCTGTCTTTGCTAGGTAGTGCCACTGCTGATGATTCATGTTTGCTGTCCCTACTCTACCGAACTAGACTGCTGATATACCCATAAAATGTTTTCTACTGGATCAAATTGCCACTATTAACCTGTGTCCACTTCAGGAAAACACTCCTTCATGTATTTTCCCCAGTAAAACATCATCCAACACAACTAACTTTCCAAAGAACCCTTAAGTTTCCACTTTATTCACCTGTCCTGACACCAACTTAAATAGCCAAGAATATAGTCCATGGGAGTTAGGTAATATATACTACAATCATGCATTTTCTTAATTCTTTTTTTAAATTTTTTTATTGGGTGTTTTATTTACATTTCATATGTTGTCCCCTTACCCCATCCCCCACCCACCCAGGAACCCCCAATCCCCTCACCCCTCCTCCTTCTTCTCTGTGGATGTAACCTCTATCTACCCCCCACTCCCACCTCCCCACCCTCAAAATTCCCACCCCCTGGGGCGTCCAGCCTTCATGAGGTCAAGGATCTCATCTTCCACCTATGCCCAGCAGGGCCCTCCACTCTTACATATTCGGCTAAAGCCCTGGATCCCTCCCTAAGTGCTCCCAGGCTGGTGGTTTAGACCCTGGGAGCTGTGGTTGGTTGGTATTGTTGCTCTCCTCATGGTGCCACAAATCCTTTCAGCTCCTTCAGTCTTCACTCTAACTCCTCCATTGAGAACCCCATGATCAGTTCAATGGCTAGTTGTGAGCATCTGCCTCTGAATATGTCAGACTCTTGAAGACCTCTGAGGAGACATCCATATCAGGCTCTTATCAGTATGCACTTTCTGACTTCCACATCAGCATCTACCTTTGGTGACTGCACATGGGATGGATACTCAGGTGGAGTGGTCTTCAGACGGCCCCTCCTTCAGTTTCTGTCCCTCACTTTGTCTCCATATTTGCTCCCTTGAGTATTTTGTTGTTCCTTCTAAGAAGGACTGAATCACCCCCACTTGGTCTTCCTTCTTTATGAGGTTCATGTGGCCTGTGAGTTGCATCTTGGGCATTTCAAGGTTCTGGGCTAATATCCAATAATCAGTGAGTGAATAACATGTGTGTTCTTTTGTGATTGGCTTACCTCACTCAGGATGATAATTTCTAGTTCCATCCATTTACCTAGGAACCTCTCGAATTCATTGTTTTTAATAGCTGAGTAATACTCCATTGTGTAAATATACCACATTTTTTGAATCCATTCCTCATTTGAAGGACATCTGGGTTCTTTCCAGCTCCTGGCTATTATAAATAAGGGGTATAGAGCTTAACAAAGAATTTTCAACGGACGAAACTCGAATGGCCGAGAAGCACCTAAAGAAATGTTCAGCATCCTTAGTCGTCAGGGAAATGCAAATCAAAACAACCCTGAGATTCCATCTCACACCAGTCAGAATGGCTAAGATTAAAAACTCAGGTGATAGTAGATGCTGGCAAGGGTGTGGATAAAGAGGAACACTCCTCCATTGTTGGTGGGACTGCAAGATGGTTCAACCACTTTGGAAATCAGTGTGGCGGTTCCTCAGAAAATTGGACATAGCATTACCTGAGGATCCAGCTATACCACTCCTAGGCATATACCCAGAAGATGCTAGAACATATAACAAGGACATATGCTCAACTATGTTCATAGCAGCCTTATTTATAATAGCCAGGAGCGTTTTCTTAATTCTTAATCTTGTTATTTTCAGTTCTTTTTTTCAGTTTATTTCAGAAGTCTTACCTGTATTTTGTCTTAAATATTGTTTTAGATCTCAGTAAACTTTCTTTTTTTCATCTAATCTAACCACTGCATATAGTTTTCAAGAGTTAGCTGAGTAATCTGTTAAATAATTAGTGGATAGCTAGTATGTGAAGGATTCTACTTTGAGCTGCACCTAGGCAAAGGATCTTTCTAACAGTCAGGTATTATGTTGTTTAATTGAATTGAACATCTAAGATCAGATCTCCAAAGCCAACAGATTAAGGTTAGAAAACAAACTTACAGAGTGCTTCCTTTGGGTGTGTAACAAGGTGCTAGTTTCTAGTAATACTTTCTCACTAATTTTGTGTTAATAAAAATGAGCATCATCATTCTAACCTAAAAAAAAATTAAATATAAGCACTGTGGTGTTAATACCCCTCTACATGTAGGTAGGAGTGGCAGAACAGGATTTAAACTCAAGTCCTTTGCATTTCAGAGTTTGCTTTTCTCCCTAGGATAAGTTGCCTCTGAAACTGGAGCAGTGATATTGGCTAGGATTGGTTAATGAATAAAGTCCTCCTGTCGGCTACCGCTATCGTTTTTATAATCTTTCTTATAAATTACTCCATGAGAAACTTGCTTCCCACAGTCAATGAATAACTGGGTGGTTATTTGCATAATTTGTTAATTATTATGGCAATGTTAAAATGCAAATAAAGCTTCATGATAAGATGAAGAGGCCCACTGATTGTGGGTTGATCATTAAAGATGCAGACACTAATTTCAGACCAGGCATAGTGGGAAATAAATTCTTATCACAGTCTGAGTTAACAATTGACTAGCTTGCACCTGTACTGGTGCATTTCTCTCAAGAAATGTGAACATTCTGGAAGGATGCAGTCATATTATCTTCATTTTAGAGTCAGCCATTCTCTTTCCCTTTGTGGAGATTCACTTCATGGCTGCAGAAGGTTCTTTGCTTCTGTGAGCTTCTATTCCTCTGTAGCATATGGCAACTTCCTGTTTCTAGTGGGTGTTCACTTATGAGACACGATTAAGAGGAAGCCCAGTGTGATGATGGGAAATTACTGAGCCAGACAGACTTGTGTTTGAATCCTAGCTCACTGTCTTAATTATGAAGGGATAAATTGGTTATTTTACCTCTCTCAAGTGAAAATTTTCCAGATTTGTATATCTGCCAACAACAAAAGATAACAAAATCTACCTTATAGATATTTTTTTGGGGGGAGGAGTCAAGTGGGCTAAGATATGCCGAAGAAATTCAGTACAGTTACATAGTCAATACATGTGTATATAGTTGCCATGACTGACAACCAAGGCTGGATTATAAAGGACTCTAGAGGATTCTTCTCGAATCATGATCAGTGTTGTACAATAACCTTTCCAATGACAGTCACCCTACTAAAGGCCTTAACATAACTATCTAGTGCAAAAAAAATGTAATTTAAAATAGAGCCATTATTATGAAATTCAATTTTGGGTGCTTGTCTTGAACTCAGACTCTTAAAAGGAGTTGACCTTATTTGGTAATCTGCTTAACTTCAGTTTGTTTTTTGCTTGGTTGGATGATGCTTCTCCAATTTGTCTTTGATCCCTCTCCATTTTTGACCCAGTACCCTGTAAATTCTGAAGTGGATTCTTGGGATGCTTTTCCAGATTACATTTGCTTGTGAGAGGGAGGTAGAGAGCTCTAGATGAAAGCATGGACACTGTATAGAAGACATGGCCTGATGTTGGAAGTAAGCTGGTTTCAGAAAGCTGGCACCCGATCAGGAAAAATGGGAATTTTCAGGGACATGAGCTTCACAGTAGGAGGAGCACAAAAAAAATCCTTGAAAGTGATGACAAAACTGAGTCAGTAAAACTCAGTGCCCAGGGGCTTTGCTGTTTAATCAGAAGATGTCTAGAAGAGGTATAATTAGACTGGCAACCATTAATCCAAATTAATGCCGATGTTCAGGTGCAACCAAGTTCCATTGTTATTTATAGTGGGATGGGTTGTAGGCCTTAAGCCATACACTGACTTTTTTTTTTTTAAGTACTTGAAATTGTAGGGTTGGTGAGGGAATGAAGGAAGGCCAGACACAGAAACACATGTACAGAAAAACTGGGGTCAGGAGGGCTGAATACATATAATGGAATAGAATTTCCTACAGAGCTACTCAGAACCCTAGCATGTGGAGGCAGTGTGGTTAGCTAGACTTGGTAGGAGATCTCTGTAGCTGAACCATCTCAGGCTTTAAGTGTTCAGGAGAAAGCTGTAGTTGCTAGCCCCTACATGCATGGCTCAGTTGTTTGTAAACACTTATATTTATACTAACTGTCAACTTTCACACTGAGAGCTGAGGAAGGTTTTGCCATCCTGAACCTGATGTGTGGGGAGGCTTTTGCAATTTCCCACGGATCTGAGACTTTGGACCTTGACATGGCTGTGCCCATGTCACTCAGGACCTGATCCATTACACATCCCCTCAAGTCTCTCCTAGTGTCCCTACTCTTATCTGCACTTTTGTTGTATTGATCTTCCATTAAAAGGCAATGTCTTACCAAACTCTGACACTATTGCTGATGCCATGTTGTTCTTGCAGACAGGAGCCTGGTATGGCTGCCCTCTAAGAAGCTCTACCAGTATCTGACTAAGACAGATGTAGATGCTCATAGCCAATCATTGGACTGGGCCCAGGGACCCCACTGGAAGAGTTAGGGGAAAGACTGAAGGAGCTGAAGGGGATGGCAACTCCATAGGAAGAACAACAATATCAACCAACTGGATCCCTCAGAGCTCCCAGGGACTAAACCACCAACCAAAGAGTATCCAGGGGTTGGTCCATGGCTCCTGATACATATGTAGCAGAGGACTGAGTTATCTGACATCAATGGGATAGGGGTTCTTGGTCCTGTAGAGGCTTGTTGCCCCAGAGAAGGGAGATGCTAGAGGGGTGAAGAAGGAGTGGGTGGGTGGGTGAGCATCCTCTTAGAGGCATAGGGGAGGGGAATGTGCTGGGGCTGTAGAGGGGATACCAGGAAGGGGGGCATTTGAAATGTAAATAAATAAAATAATTAATGATAATAATAAAGGTAATGTCTCACCCAAGCTAGTAGATGTTCTATTCATTCCTTCTTTCAGAAATGCATGAGAAAACAGGAAAGAGAAAGAAAACGAAGAGGAAGAGTTATATCCACAGAGGAACTGCATAATAGCTGAATGTTTCCTTTGTTGGTGGTGATTATTTTTGACGTAGTTTTTTTTTTTTGATAGGTTGGAATTATGTGGCTCAAGAGAAGGCGAATGGGTGGAAATGAAAGACGGAATCATGAGTGTCTGTGAGGCTTATTCGATGCTGAGTTCTGTGCAAATTTGTTGAATCTTCATGACACTCTGCAAAGCTGAGGCTATTGTTCTTATACAGTAAGGAGCAAAGTTGAGCTTGGAGAAGATAATTAGTTGTTGAATATTATCTTTAATACTTGCAGAATTTATATTCTACAGACCTCAAAACTTTATTTTTTGAAGATCTATAGTACATATATAAGGCTTTGTATGGAATACAGTATCTATTAAACTATACAATATGCCAACATAGAACAAAAACAGCCACTAAAATTTTGTGGGCAGTTATGTTCCAATAGGATTTTACTGTACAAACAGCCATCCATTTGGCTTGTCAGTCTAATTTCCAACTTCTGCTTTTAATCCCTAATGAGCATCCCTCTCCCCTATGCCCCAGAAAAATAGAAGAGCCAGATGAGGGCTGAGTTTTGAGTGGGAAAGTCAACTTTGAAATGGATGTTATGAATACACCGCAGTTGTCTTCATATATTAAGGGGAAAGGCAATTAGATAAGAAATTGTACAACTATGTGATTCAAGTGACTGTATCAGTCCCTAAAAGTATATTTAAAATCATATCCTCATTAAGCATTCCAAGGATTACAGATGAGCTAACCATAGAAGGCTGTCAGAGCATTCCCTGACACACACACTGTTACAGTTTCCAGCTGAGAGCCTGCCTCCCTGCCTCCCTGCCTCATCTTCTCATTTTTAGCCACACTAGAATTCTCAGACATAACTCACACCACCATGCTATTGGTACAATTATGATCCTGTAGTGCTGGGTAGGTCACACCTACTGTTAAAATTATACTACTTTTACTACCAAAGGCAGTATTAAAGATACATTTGTTGATTGATTCATGTGTGTATGAGCAAGCATGAGGTTCCACATAAAAGATATGTTTAGAAAATGATGATATTAGCATGACCCATGGATGATATTTTTCGTTCTTCATATCAAAATATCACTCATTTGTTAAATTATGTAGACCAAACTGAAAGCGTAGGGGACATTAACATTAGCTGAGTTTACAAACGTGAGAAAAGTTTCATTTGAGAAACTGTTGCAGAAAGGTGAGCAAACCCTGTCATCAGAAGAAGTGTCTGATTGACTCATGGATTGATAGAACATTTTTAATTTTGGCTCTAAACTGGCTTCTAAAGGTATTTACAGAGTAGTACGTGTTCTACTTCAAACAGATTATTTTAAATATTTAGTGTAATAAATGAAGGTATCACACTGTTACATTCACAGTTTGCAGAACAGGAGACCCTCTCCTTTTCAATATCAAGAGCTAAAAATTAACTTGACAAATTTCTTTGATTTTTCTCCTCTCCCTAACAAAAGCATAGTTTTATTCAGATCTCAGAAGGCAATTAAAATTATTGAAAAAAATCAGTTTTATGTATCTAGTTATTAACATAAACTATTATTATTATTTTACTTAAGGTATTCTTGAACTATTCTCAGGGACCACCTGGCAATCATCAGTTGGAGAGCTAGGTGGTCTGCGGGCTGTGGTATTCATGCTTATTTATTGTGTGATACCATCTCTGAGTTGGTTTCTGGCATTATTAAATTATTTGTTTATAATGGTTAATAAATGTAGGCATTGTCTAGCCTGCAGTAAGCCAGAGGCTGTCCAAACCTTTCCATTTTCCAGGGTGTGGTTTTCATTTGGGCCTGTCCCACGTGGCAATGAGGGCAGTTGGTGGTTCCTGGGTACTGTCTATTTCACAAAGTGGTCTGCTGTCTGCAAGAGTCTGAGCGTGCTTTTCCCCATGAGGACCTAGACTGTTGAGCTGAGAGCCTTTGCACAGTTACTATTGCCTCATAATGGGCTGATGTTTCTCTCCACCAGACAAACACAAATAGTGCTTGTGGTGAGAGAGGACAGCAGGAGGTAACTTCTGCAAGAGGAAAACAACTGCAAGTTGAATGCCAAATACGATCCTGTTGAAGAAATAAACTGTAGCAATGAAAAGAAGGAGGCTGACTTACTGTTGTAAACCGAATATGAAATTCCCAAGTTAAACCTGAACATATTCATGTTCTCCTGTACACTTTGTTCCACATAAATCTGTGAACATCCGCTCTTTACAACTAAATTCATTGACTATTTCTGTGACTACATTCACTAGTGTAGAGATATGCTTAAATACAGAGTTGAATGTGATAGAAACCCAGCCCTTAAGAAAACTAGCTAGGTGCTGAAAAGCTATGTCAGTAGTTGGTTCAAGTTAAGTTCCCATCACCCACATTGAGCAGCTCAAAACAGTATATATAGAACTCTGGCTCCAGGGGATGTGATATGCTCTCCTGTACTCTGCAGGTATTTGCCTTCTCACAAACACATATACACAGTCACACTTACCTAGCCATAATTCAAAGTAAATGAACTTTAAAAAGAAAGGAACTTCAGTTCATAGGGAAATAATCACATAGTCAAATGACCGGTGATGCTCTGAGAACAAATGACTGTTGAATGCTCAGCCCTAAATGGGGCATCATTCCTCTAAGGTTCAGTGGAAATATTTGAAGAAGAAGTGGAACAGTGTAAGAGCTGGAGTATAGAAATGAATGTTATAAAATGCTGTCTTCTGGATGTCTATTCATGGATTCAGTGCCAGTGGCCACCTATGCAAGACCTGTACATGGCCCACCAATATTAATATGCTATCAGGAAGGGGATAGGTAGAGATCATAAGGTCTTCCCTTACCAGAGGCACTAGGGTCAGTTAAAAGTTACAGGGAGAAAGAAGTCATTTCTGAATGGTGTGATAACTCTAAATTGCCCAAGGTCAAGCAAATAAGTCACATCCATACCCAATATAAGCAATTCTAGTTAAACTCAATGGGTCACAAAATAAAGACACTAAGGGAGGATAGGAGTCAAGGGAAGAGAAGGGATTAGATGAAGAAAGAAAATAAGCAGGCACTTTGATCAGAAAACTCAAACTCTCTCTCTCTCTCTCTCTCTCTCTCTCTCTCTCTCTCTCTCTCTC
>NW_021604608.1:2151586-2152416 GCF_004785775.1 Grammomys surdaster
TCTCTCTCTCTCTCTCTCTCTCTCTCTCTCTCTCTCTCTCTCTCTCTGTGTGTGTGTGTGTGTGTGTGTAACTGTAAAGGAATAGAACATTTTCTATAACACACATTCCAGAAAATAAAAATTTAGATTTAGAGTTGAGGTATGTCTCTAGAGGTTTTATCATCTGTAAAGAGACAATCTTGTATATCTTGTATATCCTAGAGCTTATTTGGTTACAATTAGTTTATTTAAAGCATTTGATTAGTTTTATTGTTAGGGAGATTATATGGCAGCCTTAAGGAACATACAGATCTACAGGAGAAGCAGACGTAAACAAATAACCACAAATCAATGATTTGTAATAATTTTGAAAACATCCACCAACACTATATGTAGGGTAGTGGAGCAGGGAAGAGTAGAATGTATATTCAGAAGACTGATCTTAGACAGTTTTCCTTTTAAACAGAAAAAATGTTTAAGACTCTGTAGGCACATACACAAGTGTGTGAAGATATGTGCACATCTCATGTGTTGGGTTGGTGGAAATGGAATGTTTCTGGGAAAGCGGATGAGATAATAAAGGGTCTTTGGGAAGAATGGAGATTGAAGTGTAGGGCATATACGGTCAGTGAGGCAGGAGAAGAGCAGAGAGGCTCAAGAGATGCTGCAGGTATGCAAGTCACAATGAAAATTTGGATTTTGTTCTGAGACTATCTTGAAATATTCCATCATCTTACTGGGTTATTATGGCTGGAAGTCAACATGCCATAAAAACCCAGTAAGATGTGGAGTTGTGGAGTAGTTAAGAAGAAGAAGAAGAAGAAGAAGAAGAAGAAGAAGAAGAAGAAGAA
>NW_021604608.1:2152426-2168690 GCF_004785775.1 Grammomys surdaster
AAGAAGAAGAAGAAGAAGAAGAAGAAGAAGAAGAAGAAGAAGAAGAAGAAGAAGAAGAAGAAGAGAGAGAGAAATGTCAAAGCTGGGATAAGTTGTGATCCTTCAGGAGAGAGGTGGTATTGAATCTCTAAGTATTGTGAGTGGAGATGAGAAACAAGACTGTCTAGAAACAATCGTAGGTGGTCACTAACACAAAGACCATTAGTCATCTCCATACTGTCAAAGTCATTGGTTCTTCTGTATCTCAGCTAGCTCTGTGTTTTGTGCAAGCTGACCATTGTGATCTTGTGCTTCTTGAACCATTTCATTTCTTTTATTTCTGGGGAGATGCCATTTCTTAGATTCCCCCTAATGCTGTGCACTGACCACACCTTAGCTTTTCTTATTGCTTCAAGGTTTATTGATTATTCCCTCTCCCTTTAAGTCACTACTTCCCAAATGGTCATTTCCAGCCTGGCTTCATTTGATTGTATATGCAGTTGATACATGCACTTAAATATCTAACAGTCTTGCAAGATATCAAGTGCAAAAAGAAACAACTAATTCTACTTTGTGTCTTCCATGTGATACAGCTTCATTCTGGTTCCTTAAGGCAAGTGCTTGAATCCACCTTGATCCATTCTTACCGTAATTCATGTTTGATCTCTTAGCACATCCTGGAAGCTTACTGTAGGTGAGTTGCCTTAATGAACTCAACAAAGAATGTTCTGATATCCACATCCTTTCCATATGGCTTTTCAGCTTTGTTGTTCATTAAAATGTGGGGCTTATTTCTCCATTTAAATAGAGGTTTATTTTGTGAATCAATTTGTGACAAAAGAATGAAAAACTGACTATGTAAGTGTACAGTATCCAGGCAATTATTTAAAAATAGAACTCTAACCTACAGCCCATAACAGCTAGCCAGGGAGCCAAATAATAGCAGCTGTCACAATCATCCCTTAAGTGTTGAAGGTTTGATTAATAAGTAAGTTTCCCTAATATTTTCAACTCTCCCCACTTCCGAATAGAACCAAATAAAGAAAACTCACTACATGACCCTAAGCAATCATGATGGTTCACTGCTTCTCAGTGGGTCTCTTAGTTTCTCTAAGAGAGCAGCCTCCAATGGTGGAGGGCACCTGGATGGTTAACATTTTCCTACCATAAACATTCCCGTTTCTGTGTCTTCCTTTGACTTGTTGCCAACCACAACTAGCTATGGCTGACTTCTGTACTATATCACACAGTGAGTGAGTATCTGCTTTTTCTTGTTTCAGTGGTCCTCATTCATTTCCCTTAGAGGGTGGTAGAAGCAAGGCACTCATTCTTGTTTCAATAGTTCTTTGACAATTGGCTTGGCAGTTTCACTGTTCTGTTCTGCTTTTCTGCAGAATAAATCTGCAGTAGGCTCCTAAAGGTTCTAAGGCATGGCTGAGTTCTAAAGACTGTGTGGATCAGAACTAGAAGGTTAGGTTTGAAATACAGCATCTGCTGCCATGGAGGTCCCTGAAAATAAGAAACTAAAATAAGGAGGCAGAGAAACTTGGAAAGGGATATGGGAAGTTGTTTAGTGAAAGGGGCAAGGTCTTCTAGCGAGTCTATTTACTTACACGTAAGTTATGTAAGTAGACTGAAGATAACATTTCATCCATTTTTTATTGCTATAATAAAGCACCTGGTAAATAAACAAAGAAAAGAGGTTTGTTTAGCTCACAACTTTGAATACTGAGAGTCTAATACTCGGTGGTCCCATCTGTTTGTATGGCGGGAGAGATCTGAGTCTCTCATGCTATGGCTAAAGTCAGAAGAAAATACAAGGGAGCAAAAAGAGAAGATAAGAGAAACAAAGGGTCGCAGACTTACTCCTTTACCAGATCTTGGTAATGAGGGAAACATCTACTTCTATTAGAATAACATTAAACTGTTTATGGAAGTAGTCATGTCAGCATCAGTCTATATTTTGGCTTTTAAAGGTCTCTTGGTATTTGGAACCAAGGAATAGGCACATGAACATCTTGGAGGACAGGAGAACCTCTCCTAATTCACAGCAAATGCTAACCTACATTGCTATTTAGTGACTATGAGAGATTATTCAAATGAGGTCCACTGTAGCTCCTGGTAACCAGCTGGGTAGAAGCTACTGCATAAGTTCTAAGCCATCGAACTTCTGATTAGCATATCCAAAATTTTGAGGGCAGAGGCCATCAGAGAAGCACATGAGCAAAGTCATACTATTTACTAAGGCATTTTAAAATGTGGTTGAAATTTAAAATACTGGTATATTTTCTACAGAGTATGAGTGAAGATTTGTTTGTTAATGCTTAACAAGTTTTTAAAAGAAAGGTTGGTGTACATGTAGTTGAAGAATCTGCTGGCTATAATTAGCATAGCAAGGTTGCTAGGTTGAGCTTTCTGTTTTAGAGAGGTTATGTGAATGAACCATTATAAGCACTCAAGAAAGTTTTGTAGCTTCTGATGGCAAAAAGTCACTATTATCTATCAAGTAGACTGCCATGCCCTGCCTTGCATCTGAAAACATCAAACTAAGGAGATCTATATAAAACTGAAAATAAACTTTGCAGCTTTAGTTTCCATCTATCAGCATTTTTTTCTTCCCCTAACGTATTGATCAAAGGGTGCTCTAATTTTTTCCTATGACATTTACGCCTCTTTGCAACTTGCATCAGACACTGGTCTCCCCTGTATGTCTGTGTACTGACTTTGGGATCTGGTTATACCTTAAGGAGTCTGTTCTTGAGACATAGAGCACAGTGTGTGCATGCATCATCTTAACAAGGGAGCTATCTATTCCCCAGAATTCACTATTTAGTACCCATAGAGCTGTCTACAATTAACAGTTACAATACAGAATCTGAGTGATGAACTTTCACCTCTGGCTCTGACCCTACCTTGCTGAACACTGTTTCTGTTACATGAGCTCCCAACAAATTGGAAGTCTTCTAAGTGACACATAAGGATCCTTAGGACTTAGCTCTTCATCTTTTCTTTCTAGCTGGAGAGTAAGCAAGCAATAATTGCCATGTGATGAGTTTGTGTTTATTTTTAAAACCAAAGATTCTTAATGCCAAAGATTCTGTGGGCTTCCATACATATTAAGTATAGCCAAAAACCATTTGAGGAATTCCAGATTCAAATCCTAGCTAGGTAAATGGACCTGGTTCTTACCTGTGCCTGGCCTTTTCTTCTCTTTAAATCACAAATAGATGTGGTTCCCAAAGTCTCCCCACTTCCCACATCAGACACCTTCCACTGACACATAATTTTGTATAGATTATACATCTTATGTATGGGATGATTATGGTTTGGTCAAGCAATTTCAAGATACTTATTTATCAAACATTAATTACCTCTTCCTCTTGTCAGCTGCCTTTGAAGGTTCTGGTAGAGCAGTGAGCAGCCTGCTATGGTTTCTGAAATACCATGGAAATGAAAATTTTGTCTTAAATTCTATCATGATTAAGTAATGAGTTATATTTGAAGGCAAGTCTAAGGGACTCTTACATAGGTGTTCTTACTCCCTGAGTCTTAGGGAAATTTAGCCTCATGAGGATTCCAATATAACCATTAAAAGAACATTTATTTACTGATAAAATAATTCCTGGAAAACTACAAATCACAGCATGACATTTCATGTTTTTATTCCCACCATCATAAAGGAACAGAAGTGATACTGAACCCTGCTCCCCAGAGTTGAAGTTGCTTTCTTTGTACTTTGCTTCTGGCCAGAGTTTGCTGTCATGATAACTACGAACATTTACAGTTATGAAAGAATAGGGTACATAAAATTATTTGTTCTGCTTAATGTCAGATCATCCTGGCTCTCATCAAAGACTTTAATCTTATAATAAAAGCCAACAAAAATAAATAAACAGAACACAGGGCTATAATTTAGCTGTCACTTGGTTTGGGTCACTTAAATTTGTCTCATTCCCCAATGGAGGGTTGTACTTGTGCTTACCTGATGAGACACTGTCTGCTAAATTCCTGGTATACTTTTTGAAGCCATTGCAGGTATTCAGTGAACATTACTTTCTTCCATCTAATACTGAGAGACTTGTCTATTAATATTACTAGCTAACTGGCCACACCTCTATGTTTAGCATTAGTGGCAGCGAACCAGTGTGAAGCCTGAGCCTGAGGGATTTGCTGCAGTTGAAGAGGCTCCTTTTCTGGATGCTCATCGTCTGTGTACTCAGTGCTCTACTCCCACTTTTTAGAGGTAAAGAGCTATGATGCCAGGAACTTAGTCTTCCAGGCATCATCCTGCTTGAGCACAGATTCTTTAACCCCACAGCAATGAATAGGCTGAGAGTGTATGAGGTGATCATTGCTAGGTTCTTGGTCTCACAGTCAAGTGCAAGGAGAAAGGTGGAAAAGGCCACAGCAAAGATATGTGTCAGTGGAAACCAGAGGAGACTTGGTGCTTACAGCCTCATCACTAAAGGTTACCTAAACTGGAGGGAGAGGACATTTGTTGAAAAGTGGATCCATGTATTTGTATTTTATACTACAGAAGAACCAGATTGAGGAGCTTGTCTGTCCATTAATGACCTAAGATTCTCTTGATACAAAAATAAGGAGAGAACTTTCTTAAAGTCACTGCCTTTTGTCAACTTGCTTGTAATTGTCTACTTGATGATGAAGCCCCTTTATTACTGGTATAGTTTCATTCAGAAAGCTAATCAATGAGTTTGTGTGATTAAACATGGAGCCTGGTTTCATATGGCAAATTCAATGGTTTTACTGCAATGTAGAGGATAAACCCTGCAGGCTTCCTCAGCCTGTAGCCACAGGTAGGAGTCTGACTGGATAAGAGATTTGAACCTTTGCTCTCCTCACTTGCTCTCTGTCCCCTTTCCCATTTGGTCCAGGGAAGGCTTCTTCTTCAGTTTGTGCATGATGATGTCTGAGTCCAGTTGCTTCTCCGATGTTGTCATGACAACTGTAGCTACAAGCACACTTCTCCATCCACAGACTCCCTTAACTCTCTGACCTCCCTCTGGATTTAAGCAGGGATCACCTGCTGTCCAGACAGTTTGTTTATAGAAGGAAGATATTCTCACATTGTTTGTGTCTTGAACTGCTGGACATGGTCCATCATCTCTCACTTCTCATCAGTCATCCCGACTTGAGTCAGAGGCAGGGTCAATTAACTTCCTACAGAGATGTTAACTTGGCAGACACAAATTGATGGATTTGTTTTAATCTGACTGCTTTTTTTAAAAAAAAAATGAAGATTCTAGATAAGAGGAATATCCCAGCTGGGAGACTTGAGTGTACAGAAAGATTGATTGTTTTTTATTTCAGAAGGAACACAAAGTAAATAGCAGGTGTGGGAAGATGGCAGATTTATTTCATAGATTGGTATCATCCAACGTGTGAATGGATTGCCTCATCTTTATAGTATTTCTGCTTTACACTGTCAACCTCTTCTTCCTTACATCCTTGCCATTGTCTTTAAGGCAGTGCCTATCCTGTCCTGGTTGGTTACTATTCCCTTTGATGTTCATCTAATGGTTCTACCTTGAAACCAATTGTCTTTCTTACCAGTCATTTTTAAATCACCTTTATCTAGCTTGAGTGCTTACTATATTAGATTGGCTCTGTTGACACATTCTCTGTCTTCTGATGCCTTCTTCTCCAGTTAATCCTTTTTTCAAGCTGCTACTTTTTCCTCCAGTGGTCACTGCCATCACTTTCTCACTGGTTCTCCAACCCATCCTCTAAATAGTCTTTGTTGGGGTTAACTTAATCATGCTACTTCCCTACTTAAAATCCTCAGTGATTCAGCCTTCTACAGATGAAGTTCTAAAACATAACTTAAAAAAAAAAACATCTCCATTGTTCAAGCCCTCTGTTTCTCATTAATACTTTCTTCAGCCATTACTTTTTTGGAGTAATCCTAACAGGCTGTAATATTTACCAGAATATTAAATAGAGTAGTTTGTATATTATTGTCTTTGCAAATGCTACCTTTGTCTGAAAGAATATATGACCTATGGAAAACTGTTATCTATCCTTCAATCTCCAGTTTAGAAATCATATATAAGACTAATTGTATTTACTTTTTTACTTTTCTATTCCTGTGATAAAAGGCCATGGGCAAGGCAACTTGTAGAAGTAAGAATTTATTTTGGGCTTTGGTTCCAGAGGGATATCTCCATCACAGCAGGCAAGCAGACAGGGTCATGAAACAAAAGCTGAGAGCTCATGTCTGGATCCAGCTAAAGGCAGCAGAGATTATACACTCAAAATGGAACAAGTCTTTTGAAATTTCTAAGTCTGCCCTGAGTAGCACACTTCATCTAGCAAGGCAACACATAAGTCTTAACCAATAAAAACAAACTGTGGACCAAGCATTCAAAAGCCCAAGACTTACAAGGGGCATCTTATTCAGACCATTATAATCTGCCTTTATTTCTAGCTTGAATTGACTAGTATTATTGACCTGATACTCTACTTCTAATATTGATTTATCCAAGCGGTTGCTTTGCAATTAGATTTAAATTATTTAGAAAGTGAAACTGTGTCTTATGTATCATTATATCTCTATCAGTGTGCAAACTCATAAATGTTAGATTTATTTGCAATAATTGGCTCTCCAAACCTAGCTATCAGCAAAGACTTCCTAGTATTATTTCTTTTAAGTCTTTGATACTTTACTTGTGACTTTTCTGCTTCTAACTATTCCATATTGTACCTAAAAATCCATATATCCTTCTTAAACATAACTGCCTTCCCTCTCCAGATAAGATTAGTCATCTGTTTCTTGAAAAATTTCACAACTAGACATAAATATTTACATAATTATTCTTGTATTAGAGTTAACAGAATATTTTCCTAAATTAGTATTTGAAAATTTATTAGTGATCAAGTAAATCCCCCTCCATTAACTATGGCTTCATTTGTACCTTCACAGTGTTTGTTATTTATCTTAGAGTTCAACAGTTATTTATATAGTAGCAAAATTTTAAACTTCCTGATGGAAGGCTTAAGCTTTATTAATTTTTCTTTTCTTGTTGCTTAGCAAAAAACTTGGCATATATATTTGTGCTAAAAATTACAAGTTGAATTGAAATGAAATAAAGTATCTGAGAATATTGTTTATCGTCTTTCTTGATTTTATCAAAGTATCCACTTGGGGGGAAATGCGACAGAACAAAGCTTTTTGGTTGAGATTATAGAAGAATACAATCAAAATTTTGGAATTCAATGAGACTATTTCATTGTTTGTTTGTCATTATAAAGTTCCTCAAGTTTCATGAAGAAGTGATTTTCCCAGTTATGTGGCTCCAGTATTTAGCTTGTGTATTCCCTGTGGTAGGAACTTACAAATAGGCTGTGCTTATAAGTCCTTATAAAACGAGCAGATGACTTTGCAAGTATAGTGTTTACTTAAATATCCCAAGGTGTTTTTTCAGATTATAGAGTATATCAAGGATAATATTAGATATAAAATGAATCTTCTACATAAATTTTTATCATCAATGCATCTTGTTTGTCCTTCCAGGGAAAGCCAATAGCATGTAGTGTGGTCTTTGTTTTTCAAATTGGGAAACAATAAATCTACTGGAGTGAAAACACACATGTTGGAATCACATGTAAATCATGCTATAGTTCGTGGGACAGTTTGAGCCAAACATCCTATATTTTAAACTGCAATAGTGTAAAAAATACTTATTAATCTTTTAAAAATGAATACAATTTAAAGTTAAAGTTCAATTGCAATGGACCAGGATAGCATGTTTGGACAAGAGTGTAGGTCTTGGAAGTAGAGACTCTATATTTAAATCTCTGTGCAGTTGTTCTCTAGCAGAATAAACTCCCCAAGTCATCTGACCAGTTTTCCTTATCTACAAAACTGGGTCTGGCATAGTCAGCTGTGTGTGGATACTCAGTGTTATATCAGCCTGCCCTAAAGGATTCATATCTGAACTATCCTTCATCCTCCTTCTTTATTTAAGCTTTCCACCATGGTTCCTTTCTCCTCTGATCTTGAGGTCTTTGGTGATCAATCTTGCTCTGTCACATCTTTTACATTTGTATTTATCATATTTACACATAGCAAATCTCTTGGGACTCTTCATTCCCTAGTTGATCACTGAGTGCCAAACAATGGTTAGAGGGCACAGCCTATGGCTGTATAGTCGTGCATCAATCAAATACATGGAATTTTTTTAATGAAGAATCTTATGAGCGGACATATTCTGGAGGAACATTTTGAAAACTTAAGTCAGAATTTAAAAACTGCCACAAGAGAAATTTTAATAACATAGTTTTATATATAAGAATGTGTCTCGTCCATCCACATTCTTAAATGTTGGGGCAGGTGGTGGGAGCTCAACCATATTGTAGGTAAGTCCATTATAGTTACTTTGGAGGATATAAAGAAATTTATTAAGCTACCCCATATAGACTCTTTCTAGAGATAAAGTTCAATGAAGAGCTAAGGTACTGCTTCTGAGGGCTGTGTTGGAGTCTGTGGTCCTTCTATGGCCAGGGGCCATGTTTATTTCTGTGGCACAAGTTATCACTTGTGGCTGGCTGTGGTCTATGCTACTGTTTGAATTCATGTCAATATTCATGGCCCTTGTTGCTGCCAGAGGTCATGTTGATGTCTATGTCCTGTGTTGCCATTGAGGGCCATGATGGCATTCGTAGTTCATTTGGTGGCTGAGGGTTGTGTTGATATCTGTCTTTGTTAGGGTTTCCATCCCTTTAAAGAAACATCATGTCCAAGACAACTCTTCTCAGGGGAAACAAATTGAGGATGGCTTACAGTTTCAGAGGTTTAGTCCATTATATCATGGCAGGAAGCATGACAGCATTCAGACAAACATGGTTTGGGAGGATCTGATAGTTCTAGATCTTGATCCAAAGGCAGTCAGAAGGAAGAGACTGTCTTCCCCCGACTGCCAGGAGGAGGGTCTGGATCACACTGGCCAGACTTGAGCATATATGCGTGTGCATATGTATATGTGTATGCGTATGTGTGTGCATGTGCGTGTGCGTGTATGTGTTTATGACTTCAGAGTCCTGCCTCCACAGTTACACACATCCTCTAAGAATGTTACACCTCCTCCAATAAGGCCACACCTCCCAATAGTGCCACTTTCTATGGCCCAAGTATATTCAAACCAGCACATTCCACTCCCTGGCACTCATAGGCTTGTTCAAACACAGAATTCTATAGGCGCCATAAGTAACCATAGCATAATGCAGAATATATTTAGTCCAACTTCAAAGATCTCCGTAGTCTATCACAGTCTCAACAATGTTTAAAAGTCCAAAGTTCAAAGTCTCTTCTGAGATTCATGTAATCACTTAACTGTAATCCCTTATAAAGTAATAATAAATAAAAAAGCAGAAAATATACTTCCAGTATCACAGGATATACATTATCATTCCAAAACTTTATAGTGAGGAAATACTGGATCAAAGCAAGAGCAAAACCCTGCTAGGAAAACTTAAACTCTGCGTCTCCATGTCTGAAGTCCAACTCCTTTCAGTTTTGTTGACTGTAACAATTTTTTTTCTCTTGAACTGGTTCCACTCTCTGTTAGCAGCTTTCCTTGGCAGGTACCCCACGACTCTGGCATCTCTCACATTTTGTTGTCTCCAAGGCAACTTCAACTTCACAATGTCCATGGAGACTGCCACTGGAGACAGTGTAAGGTTCGTGGACTATGCTGTTGATAGAAACCATGTGGAAGTCCATGGTCCACATTGCCACTGATTGTGAAGGGCAAGGAAGCTTGTTTTGCAGTGTCATCAGTGATGCAGAATGACAGTTGAGAATGAGAGACATAGAAGACCTCCTCTGTGACAACCTTTCTCCCGCTACACCCCTACTCAAAAAGAAATAGATTAAACAAGAAACCATAAAAAAGATCTCTTAAAAATTGTGAAAGTAATGCTGAGGTGTATCTCTTCACAGTTAATGGTGTCTGGAGGGGTGGGGAAGGACTCAGCTTTCTTTAAGCGGATGGTCACTGAGAGTTTGGCCATACTCCAGTGAGTATATGGACAATACAAAATAGACTTGTTATTTTCTTTTTCTTTTCTTCTCTTTTCTTTGGGAGAAGATCACAAGAGGAGTGGGACTTGACCTGGGAGGAGTGGGAAGTGAGTGTGATTGGAGTACATTATGTGAAATTCCCAATAATCAATATAAATATTATGTTGTGAAAAAGAAAAGCTAAAGTAACTATCCCAAATGAATTGTGAAAAGGCCCCAGTGACCTAGCACAGGAAGGGGGGGTGCTGTTTGAACATAGGAAAGGGAATTGTAGCTATCAGTTCAGTATAAATAGTGTTCTTTAAGGCTTGATCTTTGAGATGGCAGTACAGAGAGGGGCTGAGGATCTTTAGGAGGTGGGGGCTAGTATGAAATCAGTGGACATGTTTACCAGTCTCTCAGTCTCCTTCTCCTTCTTCGCTCATGAGAGTATTCCTCTGACAAGTGCTATTACTGTGCTTTGACCCTTCTGCCCCAAGTCTAGGAATCTTATACTTTTTTTTTAGGCTTTGCCTTTGCGGACTCAACTTAAATAGCCCATGTTAGAGATTTCAGTATAGTATCGTGACATAAAGCTAATTAACACATTTCACTAGATGGAGAATATATTTTTTCCTACATAGACTGTTAAAGTCAACTGATACAGAATAGATGCAATTTCCTTTGAGTTTCATGTTCTCGATGTAGATTGCTTCAGTCTTCACCATCCAATATACAGGCACTGGTTATATGTCATTACTGAACACATAAAAAACATTCATAAGATTTTAAAGATTAAATGTGAGAGAAAGAAGTAAGATATCTCATTAACTTTTAAAAAAAATATTGGTTATGTGCCAAAATGATATGTGTGTTATTATAATCCCTGTGTCATTGTAATTATAGTACATATTGGCTGTATTTGTTTACTTTTATCATGTTTAAGGTGCTATTAAATATTTTAAATGGAAATGTGGCTTGCAATATAATTCTTTGAAATATCTCACCCTTAGGGTATGGTTGTGAAAGACTTTATAATCATGTATTGAGTGTTGATGGTACAGCAGGTTGGTTTACAGCCTCGTGTAAACTTGCTGGTAATGGACAAGAGGAATCTGACAGTACAGAGAGACAGGTACATGAACATCTGTCTATGATTACACTTTGTGTTGCAAATTATATGAACCTGAACATGAGATTTTATTCTTAATTTGCAATTGGATTATTGGTTAAGGGCAGTAGTCTTTTGTTTTTGTTTCTGAATCTTAAGCTTCTTTTATGTGTAATAGTTCTCATTCTCTCATCCTTATTTATATCAATGGTTACACTTTGTAACACTTTTAAAGATTCAGTGGATTGACTGTGTAATCCAAAGTCTTTGGTTCATGGCAGGACCATCCATAGGACTTGGTGATAGCAAGTCATTCCACTGTACAGGACACTGTGACTGTTGATTTATTCACTACTTTTAGTTATCCATGATTCTTTCAGCTGGAATATTCTCCTCCCTGGGATAGATTGAGTTTATCTTTTTTCTCTTTCAAAATGTCTTTGCACAGCTATTTATATCCTGGAGACTATAATACATGATAATTACTATGCCTTCAGGTTATGGCTCCATGCAAAATACAATGTGATTATTGTCCGTGTGTGTTTTTTCCTTAATGCTCTATGTTATATTTTTACTGGGAACTAACTGTCACCTAATTGCTTTGTAGTTTTTGAAATAAGATATAATGTTCTGTTAAATATTACCTTAATTATGAGTCAAGGTAATTAACATGGAAAGCTTAATGCCATCCTATGTGTAATGGTTATCAGTGCCCTCTCATTTGGTGCTCAATGCCCTCTTATTTGACGGTGAGGGTAACCTCTATATACAAAAAACCAACTCTGGGCACACTTGCTGCTTTGATGAGACCAGGCAGCATCTGAAACTGTGACAATGCCCTGAGGCATTCTGGTAAAATCACTCTTCCCCAAAATGAGGTCTGTCTGATATGACATAAGACACTTGGCTTTTTTGTTTCTAGTTATATTTTGAATGAAATTACTTTCCCTCATCCATTTATTATTTCTATGTTCATACTCAAATGTGTACTGGTTGGGTTTCCTTTGTAAAAAAAAATAATTCTATTAAATTGAATTTTTGCTATTGTTTCTGCCACTGGAAGTGATACCAACAGTTTAACCTTCTGTTTATTAAGTGGGAATTGGAGTGTAAATGCCCCCATGGAAAATGGTGTTGTCCAGAAGAGCGAATATGAAAATAGTCAATGAATTATAAAGCAGTTTCTGTGCACAGAATAGGTTATATTCAGAACTCACAATAAATTATACAGTTTACCAATGCTGGCTCACTCACAAGGTCATTGTCATGCACTGTGAAGTTTCAGAACATACACAGCTGGAAATAAGGAATCTACTCAGTCAGAATAAGCATGCCCAAAGTCTTGACAAGCAGAAATGATAGATTCCAATTCCATTGCTGATTTTAAAATACTATTATTTCATTCCAAGAGGACCCGTTACACATGTGCACATTTGGAGATGAGAGTCTTGTGAAGGGTATAAATGCAAACCAGAGAGTTCCAGTGGGGATGGTGAATTCAGGCTAGTATTTAAGGGAAAAACAATGGCAAAATATTAACACTTCTGGACAAAAAGCCTGGTTGGCTAAACTGGGATTCTGATATCTGTCATGAAATACAAGTGAAATTAAGTCAGTACCTGTTTATTGACATATGCTTTTTTGTTACTATTTGGATGTTATTTTATGTTAGTTTGCTGTTCTGGATAAAATTCATTCACTCTATGTCTAGCATTTTTTGTTGCATGTATGACCATCAGACAGTTATCTATATCTGACCACCAATGTCTTTGTAGTGCAATATCCTCAGGCTATCTGGCTTCTAGTCGTGGATGTATACTTGTCCACTAACCATTTTTACCTGGATATTACCCAAAACCTCAAACTCCACTTGTTCTAAATACAATTAATTGTTTCTTTTGAACTGCTTGGACTCCCCTACAAGTTTAAAAGTTATAGCTTAGAGTTACTAAATCTACCAATCTTTTCAGCATTGCCTTCCTTAAAGATACTCAAATGCAAGACTGAAAGGAATTTTCTCTAGACTACAAAGCTGATTATGTTTTTCTGACTATGTTAGCATGCAATGCAAGACTTACACAATCTATTCCTAGCCTATCTACTTGTATCTTTTACCATTTTGCTGGTCATAGAGGGATACAATGGATTTCCATAGAAGCTATCAAAATGACACCTTATCCCAATGAAGAGGGCCAGGAGAATATCCTCTGCTAAGATCAGATCTAACATGATTTAGGCAAATGGATAGAGTGGATCATTTACTTACATCAGCCAATAGCCTCATTTTTCTAATATTCCCAAAATATCACAAGGTTTTAATTCATTACCCCTATTCTCTGACTGTTGAACTCATCTTCCGTGGTCTGTTCTAGTGGCTTTTTTCTAACCTAGTGTAAACTCCCTGATTTGCACAGAAAAGAGGCAATGCTATTATTCACTTGCTGTATATTTAATCTGGGCATGATGGTGCATTATTATAACTTCAGTACTTAGAGATGAAAACAGGAGCTTCAGAAGCTTAAGGTCATCTTTGGCTACATACTGAGTTAATGACTAGCTTATATTAGACCCTATCTCAAAAAACCAAAACTAAACAAAATAAACAAACAAACCACAGGAGACGAGGATCTTACAGTGCCAAGTATTGTGCTATTTGCTCAGGTTATATAGAGGATAACATTGACACCATCTCTGATCTAATAGAATTTGTATTCTATTTATAAGCCTAGCATCCAATAAGCAAACAACAAATAAGACTATTTTAAATTTTGAAGGAGTATATAGAAATAACTGAAGGGGTCAAGATAAAGATGTGTAGGAGGTGACCTTTAACACTGGAGATTTATCTGAAGAGGTGACAATGAGCTTGAGATATAAAGAGAAAGAAATGCAAGCTATCTAAAGGCAATTAAATTAGTAAACCCAGAGTGGGGAAAGAAGGTGCTATATTTGAAGAGGTAGGGATTGGAGGATAGTGAGTATAAAGAGAAATGGAGAAGCAGATTTTAAAGAAGACTCTAGATCACTAGGCCATGCATGGTAATGAGTGTGGATCCAGTTCTTGGAGAACTGGAAAACCAATGGCAGATTTTTTAAGCCAACCTGCAGTGAGGGTATGATGGGAGAGGAAGAGGAAGTGAGAAAATGTTCATCACATGGTCTGCATTTTCAAGCCTTCTTGAATGAATGAATCAATGAATCAATGAATCAATGAATCAATGAATGAGGGATAAATGTGAGGATAGTGAGGTCCCTCAGAGATAGTTGTTACTGTATCAGTCAGAGTTGAAAGTGGACTGAGTTTTCAGTCACTGAGAAAATAGCCCATGCTGTGTTCAGATTTTCTCTTAGGAAGTGAATTGTGATAAAGCACCATCTCTACACATAAAAAGAGATCCATCAGTAGAAGGAAAAGTGCAGATTTTTCCCCTAGGATTGACACATATATCAGCAGCATGAAACATGAGCCAAAGCTGCTCAAAAAAGGCAGCCATCATCCCTGGTATAGTGCCAGTCAAAAGGCTCTTCAGTGTAGACAGCAATTAGCAAGGTTCAAAGGTTGAGAGAAGTTGACAGGTGGCCAAGGGTACAAAGAACTTTGCCTGCTGCTGTCCTCTGTGGTATATGACTAGGACCGAGAGTCAGTTCTCAGATCTTGAGTCTGGATGAAATGTGGAGAGCAGGGATAGAAAGCCTGCATCTCTCTGAGTCTAGTTAGTATCAGCTTCAAGAGTAACAGTTTTGCCTGTCTTCTGATCTTTTCCACTTTCCCTACTCGACACAGGCATTGGCAAAGAGACTATCGCTAATGAAGTTGAGCTGACTTCATAACCCCTGATGATCTGGCGTGCTGTTCTATGGCTGAAGTTTCCACTTTGATTGGATGAGGCCCAAAACAGAGAGTTGACTACTTCTGGTGATTAAAAGCTCCCTTGATGATTTTTTAAAGGGACTGTTCAAAGCTTTTAGTGCTGCTGAGTAGGGAATTACACTTTAATTTCCTACAACTCCTCTAGCAAATGCACACAGACACATTAGACTTTCGTTCTTGCTGTACAACACAGCAGAGAATTTCTTTTCAGAGTAGCAGCCTTTTAGTAGGAGGTTAAGTGATGCCTGTGTATATAATTTATAAGGCCCTCAGAACTTTTTGTACCAAAGCATATTGGAAAAATAAAATTATTCTTACTCTCATTATTATTAGCTTTCACTACTCTCATAAGAGATATTTGTTTCTGAGCTAAAGATGAAAAACAAGATTGTGTATCACAAATGAAAGAAGGAATAGATATAAATTAAGTATAAATAGTCAAACCAGATGAGGATGAGTAGTATGTGATATTTATTTTTCCTTGAAATGGTAAGTATTTTACAAAGTATTTTAGATACATTCCTGAAAGCATTGTTGAGAATGACAGGCAGGTTTGTGTGTGTGTGTGTGTGTGTGTGTGTAGATGTGCACACCATACCCAAAACTATAAATTATTTGGAAACATCTGTTTTATTTCTGCAAAGGTGTGTACTATAGATGAATGGTCAGTTTTCATAATTAGCATCAGGATGCTTGCACATTGAGATGCAGAAAAGGAGGTAATGTACTTTTGTCTATCTGCTTCTCATTAAAGGTTTGCTCTGCACACTGCTACCTTATCAAGACTTAGACCTTATTATACCCAGGGGGTAGGAATGGGAATGGAAGCATAATGTGAAGTTTGATTAATGCTTCAGTCCCTTTAGGATAAGAAATGCACAGGTTAAATCAATCTTTTTCTATTATTATCAAATTAATGAAAATATTATAGAATGTTTCAGATTATATATCACAAGTACATTTATGTTAGGATCATCTACAACTATGTATAATAATAAAACATCAAAATCAGAGAATTAGGCCAAAAGAAATTGATGGCTTTCTTGGTTAAACAGGACTGGAGATAGGGAGAACTAGGATGAATACCCCCTGTTATTAGGAACCCTAGCTGCTTTTATCTTATCATTTTGTCATTCCCTATCCAGAATGACTAGTCTGATTTTATCCCATTTATTAACATTCCTTGTAGCTGGAGGAAGGAAACAGGTATTCTTTCTTTCTTCCTTCCTTCCTTCCTTTCTTTCTTTCTTTCTTTCTTTCTTTCTTTCTTTCTTTCTTTCTT
>NW_021604608.1:2168700-2178951 GCF_004785775.1 Grammomys surdaster
CTTTCTTTCTTTCTTTCTTTCTTTCTTTCTTTCTTTCTTTCTTTCTTTTCTTCTTCCTTTCTTTGACTAGCAATACATAAAATCAAATTTTATTATGAGACAAAGTCATAAAGTTATATAGAGTGCATAAGCAGAAATATAGAAAGGACATAATTATTAAAATTATGCATTTTTTCTCAGTGGAAGTGCATATGGTAATAACATTGGGGAAGACAGTTTTATTTGTCCATAGACTACTTAGGTATTTTACTGACCCTACTTATTTATATATCACTAGGCAGAAATTAGATAACCTGCACCCAGCTGAAAGAGAGGCTGAAAATACATTTTGTATTGGGCCTATCTAAATGCCTGGATTTTAAAAACAATAGTGAATAAATGGCAAAGCCAATTAGTAAACCTCTGTTATATTGAGATTGATTTCAAGTACTTTTTTTTGAGACAAGAACTTAGTCTTGTTTAAATTTGGTTGCTTTTACTGCATGTAATTAGATTTTATGGGGCATGATGTAGTGGAGCGACTGGAGTACTGTATTCTAATTCTAACTTAACATGTCTAGCTTCAGTAGCCTCGTCTTTAAATAGGGAGTTTGCAGCATAAGCCCTCTAGGAATTATCTCAATTGTTAGTACCTTCTTTAGTCTGCGAGGGTTTGTAATTAAGGTAGGTATTATGTATATATACTCTCTCATATGATGACAGATGTAACTTACTAGAGAAATAGAAGATATACGTGTATAACCAACCACATTAATGAAGAGTGTCAACTTGTACTTTTCAATTTTCATACTTTTTGTTCTTTATGAAAATTATTGCACCTTGTGTGCAAGATGAAATGCTGAGAAACTCTGCTGGGCATCATTTTCTTCTTTCAAATTGGAAACAGACGGTCCAACTCAAAGAGCATCTCTTCAGGATTTCTCACTTTGAGTGCTGTTGCTTACATAACGCCCTCCATGGGAATCCTTCATCTAGAACTGTTAGACCTGTGTTCTTAAATGTATGGTGTGGGACAGTCTGAGGTACTTTGAGATGCCTGGGCATAGTGATTCTAATATTGCTGGGAGACCACCATGTGGACAGTTGTATGCTTAGTTGGCACTATTTTCATCAGTGGCACAAAGTAGACCCCTTCCTGGGACTTGTGTACTGCATGGTTGTTGTTCCAAAGGTCATGCCAGCTACTTCCCTTTAAGGCAATGGGGTTCTGTGCCCTTCTCCACCATCTTAGTATGTCTTAGTAGAGTAATTCTGAAATGGGATCACCTTTCCCAGATCCTATGAACTAAGGTGGAAGTGTAAGCACATTCAGTGACTAAATACTGTCTTTCTATGGTTTTCAAGTTAAAAAAAAATGTCATTCACTAGTTAAATGTTTTAGACCAAATACGAAATTTCTACACAGATAGGTCAAAAAAGGACACGTATAGGCAAATTTTAATGTTCAATTTTATAGCAGCAGTTTCTGCTCAGGATAAAAAAATAAAGATGTCTTGGTTATAAAGCTAATATCAATTGCAATTTCTACTCAACCATATGGTTCCAGTTTTAAAAATGTTTTATGGCTGAGGAGATTGTCCTATGGCTGAACACAGGCTATACAAGTGTGAAGTCCTGAGGTTGACATCTCAGAACCCATGTTCTGACGTGGGAGACGTGAGAGTGTGTATGTGTGGTGCCAGCAGTGCCACAGTGAGAGGGAATGTGGAGACAGGACAATCTCTGGAAGTCCATGGGCCAGCTAGCCTTGAGTTCACAACATTGAACAAAAAGACCCATCTCAAACAAGGTGGCAAGTGAGGACCATTCCCAAGACTGTCCTTTGACCTCCATACATGCTGCCATGACAAACACACACACACACACACACACACACACACACACACACACACACATACAGGCAATGCACACAGAAACAGAGTGATGTGTTTAAATTCTTAGATTTTTATGATATCTTTAAATTCAAGGAAATACATAAATCATTGGTATTTAAACAATGTCATTTCAAAAATCCACCATTTGTGAGGTTAAAAAGAGCAAAGCATTTTTAGGTCATAATTTCAACATGAAACCTAAATAAAATATTGCATTTTGTGTTTGTGGAACTTTACTAAAAGTAAACACAGTGCTTAGTCTTTTCTCCCCAAAGCATCGGTCTAAATGTATGAAAAACAAACAGTTTAAAGAAAGCTTTCTTTGTCCTTGAATTCAAGATCTGTAAATGAATTCAATCCAAGGAAGTGGATACAAAGCGGCCTCGAAAGGAAATGGGAAGAACTTTATTGTGAAAATGATACACTCTGGTAGCTTCCACTGCTTTCCAAGTGAAGATACAGGTTTCTAAATTATCTTAATGAGCTGAGGGGCATCCATTTCCACCAGGAGTGATTCAGCATCCACACAGACAATTTGAGAGGAAATAGAATCCTTCCACTACTCCATGCATGTGTAGTCCTCACTCAGTGCCCTAATTTGCCATCAGAAGCCCCCCAAATACTTCAGGGTGGGTAAGCTCTCTTATGGATCAAGGAAGACAAGAAGCACAATGGAAGAAATGATGTCTGGAACAGGGCCAGGGTAGAATTAATTCTGGCTCTCACTGAGACTTGGTTTTGGACACTACAGAGAGAAGAACTGTGTCTGCTTTTGGATAGTTCTGATTTCTTTGGCTCTAAGACCAGCTTGCAAGCAAAAAACTAAGGGGATAGAACATTATAAGATATATACCATGTGTCCTAGGTAGCCTATGCCTGGCCTGCCTGGTTACTAAGGAACCATTCGCTCACCTGGTTACTAAGACAAAGAGGAGGGAAGAGAGGAAGAAAACCAGCAGAGGATTCAGATTCCTTCCTCCTTCATCTTGGCTTCATTATGCTTTCAAAATTTAGACTCCAACCTGAGAGAAGGATATTCCCCAAACCCAAAATCCTCTGCACGTAAATAAAAGGTCCTGAAAGGCATTTTAGTTTTCTCCCCCTTCAACTGATATGCAAATTTCTACTTTACTTAAAGCACACTGTCATGCATTATAATGCAGTCTAATACATGCTTCCATGTAATTATGCATAATAACCAGTGATCGGTGGAAGGAGGAAGGAGAGAAGGGAATTGTGTTTCCAGCTGGCCCCGCACACCTGCACATCACAGACAACTCCTTTCAGTGTGGAGGAAACAAGATAATGACAGTATGATATTAAATACAAACACTAATTCTTGAGAACAAAACATAAGGAAGAGGTTTATCAATTAAGGCATATGATAGTGAGCAACTAACATCACCTTGTGCACCAGCTTAAAGAAAAATAAAGACCAAGTAGAATGAAAACTTTAATTTTCTATTTACTGCAACAATCCCCCCCAAAAAATGAAAGTCTTACTTTTATAGCAGGATATAGTTGCTCCACAACACTTTGTATATACAAAAGTAAGCATAGAGTATAAACTTTTATAATGGTCTTTTTATATTTAATGTAGTATATAGTAGTCAAGAACATTCATCAATGGAGGGGGGAGAAGTAATAAAAATTTTACTGTGTCTTACTAAGTTTAAATTGTGACCTCTAAGCTGATGAATTTCTCCAGTTTACTCAGAGGAGATGGATGTCCCTTAAGAGTTTGTTCCTGATATAGGAGATAAATATGATCCACAAAATATCTTTTACTTCAGTTACATAGTAGGGATACAAACGTACCGCCACCTTCCAGACTCATCTTGCTAAGACATCTCCCCAGACTCCAGTTTCTATAGCTTAATAGGAAGCAGCAATATTTTCCTATGTATTTCCTGTGATATTGTAGGGTCTATTAAAGGTGGCTCATGGATTAAAAGAATTTGTTGCTCTTACAGAGGACCAGGATTTGGTTCCTAGCACCCACATGGTGGCTCACAACCAACTCTAACTCCAGTTCCAGATAATCACATGCTACCAGGAAAGCATATATGCATAATACATACATACATACATACATACATACATACATACATACATGCAGGCCAGCACTCAGAGACGTAAAAAAAATCCTTAAAAAGAGAGTGCACAGACTCATGACAATACAGTAAAATGTAACAATGGAAATGAAGTATAGAGATTTATACATGTAAAGTTCAGATAGCCAAGTCCTTTAAAATTTCAGCCCCGATAGAGCAAGCATAAGTCCACTAAATAGATGATGTAGGGAATCCTAGGTCTAGATTTCTGGATGCATCCCAGTACAGTAGTTCAGAAAAAAGTCATGAAATGTTGCTCCCTTCAAGAGTCAAATCCTTGGGTTCTTTATTTTAGAATTTTGTCATTAATGCTTTGACATCTGTGAAATTTAGTTTATTCTGTACTTGTGTTCTAAGTCCTATTGTTGAAGCTTTGGGTGATAGAATGAGGAACTATCTCATCTTCAGGAACAGTGGACAAATCTTGGGTGTTTGAGTACTGGAAAGTTTAAATGAAACATGATGGTACATTCCATGAAGGGTGTGGACACCTGGCTATATTAATAAAGAGATTCATTCTTGCTATTAGTTTGAACACATTTCTCCCAGCTTGTTTTCAATAGTATTTTTTCACCAAAAGACACAGATCAATACTGGATGACTCAGATATTCTTAGCTCTGTCTCAGGACCTGTGAATATTGATGTAAACATAACATTACACCTAGATACAGTGATCTCAGTATTCAAGAAAGAGGCTGTGATATTGTCAGATAGTTTTAACACAGTGTTGCAAATTTTGTGGTGAAAGTAGTCGCAGAAAGGAGTCTTGGATTCATCTTTGTGTAGCAGAGAAGGCTGATAGAGGCATGTGAAATGGAATAAGAAGAGGAGCATAATCTAAAGTTATGACCATTGAATGATGAAATAATTACAGGTGAAGGGTGTGGAAGTGATTAAGAAATTAAAAACCTGTACCAAGGAGAGACATAGTTTCCAGGTAGCAGATATTTTTCATATTGGAAGATAATGAGATCTCTATCTTACAGTCTCAACTATACTGTGACAGTGTGAAAATTTCCATAGATAGTATGAACCAAATGGGCCCAAATGGATTTTGGCTGGCTATATTATACCACAACTGTAATAATATCGATAAGTTTATAATAGGGAAACAGAATCCAAGTAATAGTCACTTATGTTATTTTCCAGTTTTGGTTTTTCCTTCCTCCTCCCCCTCCCAGTTTTCTGATCATGGTGTAAAATAGAAAAGCAAAAGAGACAATTTGTATTGTCTTTTGTCTCAATGTCATGAAATCATCCATAAAGCTTCAGATGGGATTTTCCATTTTACTTGACATAAAACAGGTAGATATATCCCTGTCACTAAGTCTACAGTCACCATTGACCAGCATGAAGAAATACTTACTGAATGGAGACTTTACAGTAGGCTCTATGTGATGTAGTCTGCATGATCCAAGACTGTTTTATCCAAGCATGGTGATGTTGGGGAAGCTGTAGACCTTTAGGATGTTTGGCCTTATGGGAATTCCTTATGTTCTATGTCCTTATGTACTTTTTTGGTTCCTGGCTATGAGATGAGTGATTTATTCTGTCATTCATACCACACTGCTTCCACTGAACATCCCATCAGTAACTGGAAGTTGTAAGTTGGATGAATCATGGACTGAAGCATGTGGAAAAAAAACCTTTTTTTTTCTTTTTAAGTTAATCAAGTATTTTGTGGAGGAGTTGTGAGACCATGGAAGGTTTTTGGTAGAGCACTGGCTTAGAGATAGCTGGAGATCCAACAGGTGTCCATGCCTGTGAGGAACAGCACATATCTCACCACGTTCCCAGATTCCAGACTCCTGACATGTGGCCAAAGACCTCCATTTGATCTGCGCTGTTCAGTCACGTAGGGCAATGCCCTTACCAGCCCCTCCACAGGTAGAGGGCGTGATTACAGGCCTTAGGCCCTAGAGAGATTTCCATATTAGTGAGATACCTAAAGGCCACAGGGTCTAGCCAATTACATATTCCTTTCGAAGACCCTCCTCCCTCTTCCCTCCCTATTTAAGTCAGGTCCGCCCTGACCTAAGTGGGACGCATGCAGATTCATTTATCATTTGCCATGAAAATAAAACGCTTTTGGAACCATGGACTCCCTCGTGTCATTGGGGCCTGCTGTGGAGAACTGTGGAGGGGCCCTCTGCGTATTGAGCCATCGTCTAATCTCCTGTAGAGAGCTTCCCTGCATTCTGCCACAGAGGCCCGCCTATTCAAGCAAGCTAGTGGGCCACCAAGTCTGCTAAGCAAGTACAGTAACTGAGTCTCTCCCGCTGGCCTTATTTCTCTCGGCTGCGGGTCAACCACATAGGTCCCTAGTGTCTGTTTTTCTGCAGTTCCCAGTGGTGTCTGGGAGCCCAAGGACAGACCACTGGCTCCAGGATCAGCCTTTGGCTTGGAGACCCTGTGCCCTCACAGAACTTCAGACTGAGTGAGAACTCCCCACATGGGGTGGGGCCCTGCAGCGCCCTCCCTGTGCGACATGAGGAGTGAACTCAGTTAAGATTTCCACTCTCCAGTTTCTTTGGAGCTGTGGGAATCACAACTGCCCAACTAGATTCAGGAACCCATGCCTACAATCATGTGCAAGCTAATCATTACCCACAGTGTTTTGTTACAATATTGGAAACCTAGGTAACACACAATACTAGATATATTTATATATGCTATTTTATTTCATAAATTCCTTCATCAGAGCTGTGTTTTACTCTTATATTCTATTAATTAAAAAATAGGTTTATTCATTAATCCTTATTTAAAATCTATTTGATACTGTCTTTGTTACTTTTATATTCCTGTGACAAAACATCATGACTATGGCAGATTACCCAAGGAATCATTTAATTTGTCTTATGGTTTCAGAGGGTTAGAGTTAATGATGGTAGAGCAAAGGCATGGTGGGAGAAACAGCTGAGAGCACTCATCTTGGTCTACAAGTAGAAAAGCACAGAGGCATATTGGAAATATGTGAATCTTTTGAAACCTCAAAGCCTGCACACAACAACATACCTCTAACATACCTCAATTGGTTCTACCAATAGAGTATAAAGTATTCAAATATATGATTCTATAAACTATTCTCACTTAAACCATCTCAGTTACTTTCTGCTTTCAGACAAAATGGGGTGAGGAATCAAACCATGTCATTCCAACTTAAACCAGTTAAAAATTGTAGAAACATTTACATGTTAATGACTTTCAGACATTGATGAGCAGGCAATTCAGGAAGAGAAAGAGAAGGAACGATGTGAGTCACAAAGTGGCCTGAGCTTGCTTTTACTGGAAAGAGTGCCATGACAAGGGCACAGGAAGAGAAAATCATGGAGTATGGGGAACACAGAAAAAAAGATGCCTGGGCAAAGGAGAATTATGGGTAAGAGTGGACTGTATAGAGAGAAAACAACAGAAGCCTACAGGTAGTAACCCATCTAAGTGTTCAGATGAACACTAATCTGTGTATGCATGTCATAACACTACTCAAAAAAGAGAATTACTTGAAAGGAAAAACGATAATACTGAAAGTAGTACAAGGCCAGGAATAGTTTTTCCACAAGTGAGACTTGAAAGGGCTTTGTATTATGTTCAATTGTTTTAAACAATTTCAAATTTATATTGAGGACAAAATGTGTCCTATATTAAAAGTTGTTCTGGAGTGTTGTAACAAAACTTGAAGCAAAGCTTGAATGGACTGAAGAATTTTATTGTAACCTAACTGTCCCCTTGGGGAAACCTCAAGAATTTGAAGAAGAAAAGAATGTCCATTGCGTAATGATGCAAAATTCACAAAATGTGGTAAAAATTATGTAACACCCAGGAGACTAGGAAATAGGACTGTCACAATGAGAAACAATGATGACTCAAAACTAAGACCAATTAGCTAGGTATGGTGGTATATACCTATAACCTCAGTGCTTAATAGACTAAGGAAGGAAAACAGTGAGCTTGAGGGCCGCCTGGGCTAAATGGTAAGACTTGCTTCTAAAACCCAAACCCAAATGAGAGCCAGCACCAGCACCAGCACCATCACCATCAACAGCAACCAAACAAAATAAAAAAAACAACCAACAACCCCCCCTAAAAAAACCCATACTTCCCTCCCCAAATTATATGGAAGACCAAATTAATAATCTAAACTGTTAAAACAGAATTGTGTCTTTCTTTTCAGGAAAGAAGAAAATTCTTAGCTTGCATATGTAATACAGAGAGAATTTAAAATAAAACAAATTCCTAGAAGCAATAAAATAATATCTATGGTGAAAAACATACTGGATTAAATTAATGGCACACTATAAGTAACAGAATAAAAGTTTAATGGACTTTATGGTGTATTGTAGAAACTACCTGGTGTGAAACACAAGAGAAAAAAGTTTACTAAAGTTAACAGTGTATCTGTGAACTAATGAAACAGTGCTTAAAATTTTTGATTACATCAAAAAGAGAGGAGAAAGGAGGAGAAGAATGTAAATGTGGTAAATGTATAAACTTGAAACTTTTAATGAATCTCAAGCAAAACATCACCACCACACATTATAGCCAAATCATACAGTGAGGAGAAAGATGTTAAATCAGCTACAGGGGAGAAAAGACCCAGCTGTGTAGAACGTTTATGAATGACAGTGATTTCACATTGGAAACAGCAAAGCCATGAGGACCATGGAGCATCATTAAGCACTGAAAGAAAGCAACTATTCACAGAATACTCACAGTGAACGTGCCTATCAAGAATGATGCACTGGATAATCCAAAGGGCTTGGACAGAGGACTTGGAATGCCTTTACCCTAAAGAAAGGATTCAACGGAACAAAAGAAGAAGGCTGCTATGTTTACTTTGAATTACACATACAAGTGCACATGGACTGAAATATCACACAACACTCGATAAATATGAATGACCTTTTATTGTTCATGCATTAGTTAAAAATATTGCTTAGAAAGTAAGTAAAAATAGAGGAAAATATAGACGTTGGATACATACAGAAATAAAGGACTGATGAACAGTGGTTTTACATTATAATATATTAAAAAAAATATTTCTGAAGCAAGAGGATGGTAACAATGGAAACCTGCCTTTATATGGCACTACATGGGGGCTCAGGGATGTTCAATCTCTGAGTAACTATAAATGATTTGTGGAATACAAAATGACTTTATGATTGACTGTTTGAAAATGACTTCATTACAAAACTTCATGGGTTTTATAGCAAGTATAAAAGTAACATTTGTTATAAATTTACAAAATCAATAAAGCTGGACCAAAAAAGAAATGTGCTATTGTAAAGTTCTCATCCATGTGTGAAGCGGCATCACATAATCTCAAAGTATTATAAGGAGTTAAATTTGTTTGACAAAATCTCTAAAATGTATAATGTTTATTAAAAAAAATCAAAGAAGTCATAAAGTTACAAAACCAACAGAATAAGAAAAACAAGGAAAAGGAGAAACAAAAATGTTAATAGATTAAATAAGTCAAAACAAATGCCATGTGTATTAGGTACATTTTTTGTTACTGTGGCAAAATATCATGATCAAAAGCAACTTATATATTTCAGCTTACAGTTCCAGGTTGGAAGTCCATAATGACAAGGGAGACACGGGAGCAAGCAGCCAGAGCAGGGAGCTGAGAGACCATTTCTCACTAACAAACAGCAGTGGAGCCAGGCTAGTGACCCTCAAAGCTCACTCTCAGTGACACACCAACTTAAAGACATTCCAAATAAAAGGCAAGTATTTCAGATTCCACACAATCCAATATTCAACTACATATCGGTTACAAGATGTGCACTATCATACAAATGTACTGACTCAGACCTAAACAGCACATTTTCAGCCAACCTCTCCCATGGCTCACAGGGTAAGTGGTAGAGGAGGTAGCAAGTTTGTCAGGACAAATGGGAATGGCAGACACCAAGAAAACCATGCCTTAAACACATAACAGGACTGACAGAAGCATGACTGTGGTAGCATGCACAGGGCCTACACGTGTCCTAGCCAGATGAGGGTTCCAGCACTGAGAGGAGAACTGGACAAGGGCTACCATACCTAACCCGGAAACTATCTCTAGTTGACAACTATTTGCCAGGGATTTTTTTTTGTGTGTGTGCAATGCAGTCTCTATAAACCATCCTAAGGGACAGGCTCCACGGCCAATAGTAGATGGCCAACACAGAAGAAACTCAATGGTAATTTTGGAGATGGCTGGTTTTATAATTCGGGTATTTTTTAACCTCATGAGTCTTATTATGGTTTCCCTTTATGT
>NW_021604608.1:2179051-2183266 GCF_004785775.1 Grammomys surdaster
AGAGAAGAGAGAAGAGAAAAGAGAGAAGAGAGAAGAGAGAAGAGAGACGACTTGGGGTTGGACATGTGGGGCCTTAGGGAGGATCTGGGAGGAGATGGGGGTGAGGAAACTATGATCGAATATATTGTATGGAAAATTTATTTTCATTGAAAAGTAATACAGAAATAAATACATTATAATAAACTTATCAAAATAAAATTGAATGCTTATATGAATGTTAAACTAAGTAGATTTAAAAGCAAACAAAATGATCATGGGTTAAGAGTGTAGTTCTATAAACATATAAATCCATTCATTAAGTTGCATATTTTTAATATAATATTGCACCACTAGGTAGACAAGTATCAAGGTACACAACTGGGCATGGTAATACAGGCACGCAATTATAGCCACTGTGGGAGCTAAATCAGGTAGATCACAGGTTCAAGCCTACCTGGCCTACAGAATGGGTTCAAGGCTAACCTCAACTGACTAAACATGGCAGTATCTCAAACTAAGAAATACAAAAGAGTTGGAGATATGACTCTGTGGTAAAACAATTGCTTGGCAAGCACTTGGCCCAAAATTCAGTTTCCCAAAGCAAAAAGTACATTAATCCAAAGCATATGGGGATATAAAAGAAATAACCAACTTCACAAATATAAGGGGCCATATCAAATTTTCTCCATAAACTTGTCATAGATCTGTATATAACTAGGCATATGGAGCACTCCATCAGTAACAACAACTACTTCACCATCTTTATGTTTATAAGGTGTCAGAATCAAGAAGTATAGCACATATATTCCTTTCCACTATATGTAACACTAACCAAGAACCTATCATAGGATTTTATCTAATTCTCAATTAGTCCAGTCTCTTCAAGTTATATAAAGTACATTATCTGCCCTATGGGATTCAGAGATCAATAACAGAAAATATTAAGAACATTTTCATTGTTTTCTGTTAGAAATTGAACTTAGGGCCTTGAACATATTAAACAAATGCTTACACTGAAATATACTCTCTCATGCTTCCTAAATATTTTAAAAATAATCTACTTTCCAAATACCTCACAAGCAAAAACAAAATAACATTTTGAAATCTGTGGAACACAGATGAAGCAATGCCTACACCTATATTAGAAGGGAATTTGTAGCGTTAAGCACATATCTGACAAAAAATTTCAAGTCAATGACCCAAGGTTCTACATTAAGATAACACAGAACAAAGAATATATTAAAGTCAAATCAAGTACACAAAACCACACAGAGCAGAAATCAATAAAATGGAAACAAAATCGGGGAAAATCAGTGAGGCCAAAAGTAGAGATGAATAAGATTAAACTCTAGCTAACTTAATCAGAAGAAACTTATAGAAAACACAAACCCATACCAGGGAGTTACAGAGGCATTACTGCAGGTATCATGGATACTAAAAGATAATTTAAGAGTTTTCTTTGTATCATATCAGTAAATCCAACAATTTATACACATATTCAAACTCCTTGGAAGACACTGTGCCAGCTTCCTATCACTGTGGCAAAAATACCTGAGACATACAATTTAAAAGGAGGAAAGGGTAAAGTTTCTCTGGTCTCTTTGATTAGAATTATGCTAGAGCTCAGTCCCAGAAGACTCTACAGGCAGGACAAACTCTAGGTCAAAGGTTTTGTGGCTAGTTGGAGTCCCAGAGCTTCCACCTGAGGCCTTACCTAGTTACAGAACATGGTTGATTCAGGCTCTGTATCCCCATTTTACTAGTAGTCTTTGTTAGGGTCACTCTGGTATAATCCATGAAGTTTCCATTGCACTGTTTCCACTTTGCTCCCAAAGCCCCTCAATTCTAGTCATTTCTCCAAGTATCTTCTCTTTCCCTCTTTCTCATGAGATTCCCTCCTGTTCTCAATCCCACCTTCACTCATTTGATCTGTTAAATCTATTCTATTTCCCCTTCCCAGGGAGATCCTTGGTGTCCTCTCTTAAGCTCTCCTTGTTACTTAGCCTCTCTGGGTCTGTGGACTGAAGTATGATTGGCTTTTACTTGGCAGCTAATATCCACTTATGACTGAGAACATACCATATTTGTCTTTCTGGTTCTGAGTTACTTCACTCAGGATGATTTTTCTCCTAGTTCCATTCATTTGCTTACAAAGTTCTTGATGTTATTGTTTATAACAGCTGAATAATATTCCATGTGTAAGTGGATCATATTTTCTTTTTTTAATTAAATTTAATTTTTTTCACTTTTCATTTTACCTCCTGCTCACTGTCCCACTCCCAGTTAGCCCCTCCCATAATCGTTCCCTCTTCCCTTCTCCTCTGTGCTGCTGGAGACTCCTCTGGGTATTCCCTCACGCCCACTGGCACTTCAAGTCTCTGTGAGGCTAGGCACTTCCTCTCCCACTGAGGCCAGACAGGCAGCCCAGCTAGAAGAACATATCCTACAAACAGGCAACAGCTTTTGGGATAGCCCCTGATCCAGTAGTACCCACAAGAAGGGCAAGCTATATATTTGCTACTTATGTGTGGGGAAGCCTAGGTTTAGCTGTGTATGTTCTTAGCTTGGTGATTCAGTCTCTTGAGCACCCTAAGGGTCCAAATTAGTTGACTCTATTGGTCTTTCTATGGAGTTCCTATCCCCTTCGGGCCTGCAATTCTTCCTCCTACTCTTCCATAGGTATCTCAAGCTCCATCCACTGTTTGGCAGTGGGTCTCTGCATCTGTTGGAGTCAGCTGCTGTGTGGAGCCTCTCAGAAGACAGCATCATCCTGTCTGCAAGCATATAACACAGTATCATTAATAGTGATAGATTGGTGCATGCCCATTGAATGGGTCTCAGTTTGGGATGGTTATTTGTTGGCTGTTCCTCAGTCTTTGCTCCCTCCCCCATGCCTATATTACTTGCAGACAGAATAAGTTTTGGATTGAAAGTCTTGTAGGATTGGTGTCTCTATCACTGGGGTTCCTGTCTGATTATAGGAGGTGTACTCTTCAGGTTCCATATCCCTAATGTAGTGAGTCACAGCTAAGGTCACCTCCATTATTGATTCTTGGGCACCTCTATTTTTCCATGTCTATGTCTCATCCGGGAGATATTCCCCACATCCTCATTCCAGTCAGTTGCAGGTTTCCATTCATTTTCATGGCCATCTAGCCATCTCTCCTGCCCTTCCCCACACCTGATCCTGAATTTCCCATTCCCCTCCCCACTCCCCTCCCCATTCCACCTCCCTCCCAATTCCCTCCCTCCATCTGTTTTTAAGACTGCTTTAATCCCCCTTCTAGGTGAGATTCAAGCTTCCTTGCTTAGTCTTTCCTTCTTATTTCACTTCTTTGGGTCTGTGGAGTATAGCATGGTTATCTTGAATTTTATTGCCAATATCCATTTATAAGTGAGTACATACCAGGCATGTCCTTTTGGGAATAGGTTACCTTACTTGGGGTGATATTCTCAAGTTCCATCCATTTGTCTACAAAATTTATAATGTCTTTGTCTTTCATAGCTGAATAGTATTTCATTGTGTAGATGTATCACATTTTCTTTATTCATCTTCAGTTGAGGAATATCTAGGCTGTTTCCAGTTTCTGGCTATTATGAATAAAGCTGCTATGAACATAGTTAAGTGTCCTTGTGATAGAATGGAAAATCCTTTGAGTATATGTGCAGGAGTGGTATAGCTAGCTCTTGAGGTAGATCAATTTCGAATTTTCTAAGTACTGCCATATTGATTTCCAAATGGCTGTGCAAGACTCTTCTTACAGCCAAACATTAGACTGAGCTTTGGAGTCCTGTAAAGGAGGGTGAGGAAGGATCGGAGGAACCAGAGGAGTCGGACACACCACAAGAACATGGCCCACAGAATCAACTGACTGGTACTCATGGGGACTTTTGGGATCTTAGGGAGCCTATTGGGGTCTGATGTAGGTCCCCTGCATATATGTTATGGGTACATAGCATGATTTTTTTGTGGAAATCCTACCAGTCAGGAGAGGAGGCTGTTCCTGACTCTTTTGCCTACTTGTGAGACCCTTTCCCCATACTGGGATACCTAGTCTAGCCTTGTTATGATGGTATTTTCCTGGTCTTGTTGTAGCTTGTCATGCCATGTTTGGTTGTGTCCCTGGGATGTTGCTCTTTTCTGAGGAGAGGCAGAATGGGATGGATCTAGGGAAGAGGGAAAGAGGATGGAGGAGGGGAAGGAGGGGAAGGAGGGGAAGGAGGGGAAGGAGGGGA
>NW_021604608.1:2183276-2235141 GCF_004785775.1 Grammomys surdaster
GGAGGGGAAGGAGGGGAAGGAGGTGAAATTGAAGTCTGGATGTAATATATGAGAGAAGAATAAAAAATAAAAATAAATACTGCTTATCTAAATTGGAGAGATAAGGAATCAGCAGTAAGAGAAAAAATAACTTCAATGTCTATGTTAGACCTAAGTTCTGAATCACTGATAAAATATTATATTTTATGAAGCTACAAAAAGAACACATTAGCTATACAGCCAGGAGAGAGACAACTGTAAAGAGTAGAAATCCAAATATACAACAAGGCCACAAAGGTAAAGCAACCTTGGCCACTGCAGACTAATAAAATCGGCATCCTCCTCAAATATCACAACCAAAGAAAACATGGAAAAGGAAAAGAAGAAAAGTTTCTTTTGGTTTATGATTACAGCTTCCAGTTTATGTTTATTTGGTCCTATTGCATTAGACTGTGGCAAGCCAGAATATCTAGGCAGGGAGCATGCATTAACCAAACTGTCCACTTCATGATAATCAGGAAGCAAAGGAAGAGATGAGGAGAGACTTCAGCTGTGACACCCCTCACAAGGGCATGACTTACGGAGACACTGTTCCCTTCCTCTAAGCAATACCTCTAAAAGGTTCTACCAGTTCCTCAAAGCACCATTAGCTGAAATCAAACCTTCAACACTTGGCTGTTGGGAGGAGACTTTTAAGTTCTACACTGTGATAACTACAGACTAGCAACGTGTTTTCAAGATAAATTAGATAATTTATGCATCCATCTAGAAGACAATTTGTAAGGATAACGAAAATAATCCAGTGGTTTCCATCCCAAGAATATTAAAAGTATTATATCCCAATTAATGAATGTAATTCATATAAACAAAGAGATAAAATCATATTACCTCAAGAAATACAGATAAATCATTTAGCACACTTTGACATCCATTCCTGAAAGAAATCCTCCACAAAACTGAAATTGAAAGGGTGGTTTTCAACTTAATTGAGAATATCAACAAAATCCAGGGGGGTAACAATGCATTTAAAGTTGTTTTTTCCCCAAGACAAATGTACCTATGGGTTTAGTGTAGTAAAACACAGGAAAAAACATAATGTATCAAAATTGGACAAAAAACACTAGGCATTATATAGATTGAATGTTCATATACCTTCTAAGTACATGTTATATCTGATAGAAGATGTCCAGCATGATAGCGTTTGGAAGTAAAGCCTTTGAGAGGTGTTTGGGTTATGAGGCTGGAGCACTCATGAATAAGATTAATGGCCTTCCAACATACCTCAAAGACTCTTTTTTCCACTCTTCTTTGTGTGTGTGTGTGGTAAGATCTGTTCTCAGAGTCTCAAAGTAAAATAGGAAAATATTCTACCCAATTGACATCGTTAATTTCTTTGCCCTTACTATGTGAAGTTATAGTGATACCCTTGTCAGACAAAATACCTACTGGCTACTCAGATGCAAACTGCTCAGTGTTTGAGAATGTGAGAGAACTGTTGTTTACACACTACTCTGTCTATGATATTCTGTTTTAACATTCTGAAAAACCTAAGATAAGCACAGCACATGTATGGTTATAAAATAATTTTTAAAAATCCCTATTGATACACAAGCTAAAACAGTAATAATGGGCCAGGGAGATGGTTCAGTGGCAGGCAACATGCTTGGCTTACCAACACGAGGACCTGGATTATAATTTCTAGGACCTATATAAAACAATGTGTCCTCACATCCAACTATAGTCCTAGTGTTTTTACAGCAAAATGGAAAGAAGCTTATAGGACAGATACCTTGGAGTAAACACAGAGGCAAACACCAAAGAGACCTTGGCTTAAGCAAGGTGGAAGGTAAAGAGCTACATCCAGTGTTGTCTTCTGACATTCACATGCACGCTCTGTACTCAAACACACACACACACATGATATATGCACACACATTACACACATATACACATATAAATACAAAGTACTCGATGCAATATTTCTGTACACAGACTAGATAAAGCTTTTAAATGGAAACTAAACATAGGTTTGTATTGGTGAGAACCATTTTGAGTGGGATGACAAAAAAACTAAAGCTTTCTGAAAAACTACGTAGCAATTCTTGCTTTCAGTTTTCATATGGCCCAGTGGTCTCTCTTAAAGTATTAAAACCTATGTTCATATAGAAAGCTCTTTACTTGTAATCGTCACAAACAGGTAATAATAAAGAAATAATGAATTATGGCATTTCCACCCAGCAGAATATCATACAGCAATAACACCAGAGATATCACATGCAGCAGCATGAATGAAAATCAGGTATGCTATGCTCAATGAGAATAGTCAGCGTCAAAGACTATGTATGTGAGAGTCTATGCACATGATATGTCAAAGAGGAAAGCAGAGGAGCAGAATAAAATCTCAGTGTCGGTCAAGGATAACAGGGTGGGGATAAAGGTGAATTGCGAGACAAGGAGAAATAACTTGGCAGTATAGAACTACTTTATAGCTTTCTTATGGTGGTTCTGTGGCTGTAGCTGTTTGTGAAAATTTAAGAACAATGTTAAATTATAAAGATTTTAGTATATCAAATTCACATTCTAACTTTATTTAAACAATGAAAACATTACTGCATCTGGAAATAAGTACTCGATAGTTCAGTCTTTATTAAAAGGTAGGAATCAAAGGACATGATTAAATAGTTATTTTTACCAAATGGCATATGGCAGGGACAAAGGGAATGGGAAACTAAAAGAGTGTCCTGAAAGGCTTTCTGGAGGAACAAAAGATAATGGCGTAGCCTGTACTAATTAGAGATCCTTCCATAATCTTCCAGTTCTTTCTAATGCCATGGATTATTCCTCCTTATCAGCCAGAATGGAAATACACCCACAATACTACTTACAGACAAAGACAACTGACTTCTTTGTCCTACTCTGAAAGACTCTGTTTCCATTCTACCCAGTCTGTTTCCCTATTTTCATAAAGGAAGCTGCCAGAGGCAGCTGAAGGATCGTGAAACAGTATGTTGAAATTGGTAAAGACTGATTTTGACATTTTTCCTCTGACAACCTTTTGATTAATTTTCTGCTTCATTAAAACCCTTAATTAAATTAACACTGGGTGTAGTAATAGCCTTGACATATTTTGTGTATCCGCAAACAAGACTTCAGCCTTCAAAGGCAGTGGCAGTGGATAGAAGGAAAGGGTTTCTCCAGTCATGTCAGTTAGGTCATTTGTGGGTTTGGTGACAATGACCAGAGCTGGGCTGGGAATTTGTCAAAAGGCCTAGCTGGATTAACGCAGTGGTGTGTGATCCATACAAGGAAGGAGAACTTGTAGGGATGACTTCATCATGGTCAGAATTAAGCCTCCCCACCTAGTACTACTGCCTCCTAGTCCACTGTCCCACGTTTCCCCTAATCTGCACTATCCTGATCAAGACGTTATAGTTTGACAGCCCCTACCCCACACAGTCCATCTTTCTTTGACCCCCCCCCCCCTTAGCACTTTCACATAGAGCTTTGCAGTCTTGCTTTTTATATGTGTTGAAAACAAGGTGCCAGGACTCATCTTGAAATTTTCTAAAAATGATAAATTGATCATTTAAAAAAGTTCCTCTTTCACCTCTCCCCATATGTTGGATTTAGCAGCACATATGCTCCTGTTGGCATGCTATCTATCCCTGTATTGTATAGAACTTCAAACGTGGAGATGGGGGAAGGTAATATGAACCAAAGGTCTTCAGTGTAGAAAAACCATTAAAACACACATACATAAAAGCATTGATTAAGGTCAATTTAAAAATTAAATTATTGATATCAAAATTTCACACAAATGATATAATTTTTATTAGGTATTTCCTGGTAATTTGATAGAGACAGATTGTAAGTTGCTTATACTCTCCTAAAGTAATAGCTGTGAGTGTAACTAATATTTTTTTTCTCCATTTCAGTCACAAGCATGCGCTAAGTGTAGGCCTATGTAATAAACAATAAATAATGGAAGTTCATCACCTTTTTCTCCTTTGTTAGCATCAGATACGGAGCTGTTCTTCCTAACTTCTAGAGGAAGACTATGTGGATTAATTTTTATATCTCTGTGTAAGCTTATCTGTATGAAACAAGTTCAGTTGCTCTCCATTCCCTGGTCCACTCAACACAGGCTAATCATGCCTTGGAAATAGAGATGAAGAAGTTTCTGTCTTCAAAGATGTCATCACCAGAAATAGTGATCAAGTCTAACAAATGGAAATGTAGAGACACATAGGAAACTAAATTCAACAAAGTTGGCCAGATGGTCGAAGTGTTGTTGGAGTCACCAGTACTATGCCAATTTATTTGAATTTTTATTTTTAACTCAGGGTTTGCCTAAATAGCCCAGGCTGCCCCAAATCTTGTTATGGGGCAACAAGTCCTGTTTCTGAGCACTAGGACTGTAGATTTTGCCAAAACACTCGGAATCTGATGTTTTATCTTGATATTGGGAAGATATTTACATTTAAGGACCATGATGATGTCCTGGAGAGCTTCAAGGAAAAGGGTGCATCACTTGAAGACAGAGATTCAAGCACAGAAAGGAAAAGTCACATGGGAGGTAAGGGAGAAGCTACATGCTGCCGTGGAGACTAAGAGAACATTCTGGATGGTGCTGGAGAGGAATGTGAGAAAACACTGATGGAGGTGTATGCCTTCAGAAACTTAAGAAATGTGAAATGATCCTTGGATGTGTGAGAACTGTTAGTAGGATTTACTCACAGGTCTTTGAAGCAGCAATGTAAATTGAGATGAAATTCAGAATATGGCAGTCAAACAAGAAGGAGGCTAAAAAAGAAAAACAAAAGCGAATCTGGAAACAATGAGAGTTTGGCCTAGAAGGGAAGGGGCTGGGGGTGATGTGTAATAGAAGCATTTCATTAGACAGACAAAAGGGGAGCTACTGTCGGCACTAGTCAAGGATACAGACCTCACGGGAAGGCTTTTAAAAACTATATCTCTTAAAGACAAAATATAAAACAATCTCCATGGTTACAGCACATAGCCTTGTATTGGGTGCTTCGGATCACAGCACACATTGTTTTATCTGGAACACTTTATTTATTTATTTTTTTACAAACACTAGAATAGTTTGATAGGAGAGACAGCAGCAGCAAGAGGCCTAAAGATGATTGGCCCTGGTGTGTGGGCTATGGGGACTGTGCTATGTTTGCAAGCAGTGGACTTGGCATTAACTCTTTATATCCCTTGGAATAGGATTCCGATGGAATTATGTAGTTTTTGGGAAGATACAGAAAAGCACAGAAAGATTAAATTACTGTGGAGGTCATGTGATTGGTAAGGGAAACTGGGAAGCTCCTGTAAGAATTCCTGGCACAAATTAGGTGTTGGTTCAGTATTAATGATTACTATTACATCATGCTTTATTCAGGCATTGTTTATTACAGCTGGTTTGTGGGTTTGTACCAAGTATGATAACTGTGTCCTAAGAAAAGTCCTTGGAGGGCAGTGAAGCCAGTGTCATGTAATAAGGAGGCTGAGCCCTCAGAGTCATCATTACATGGCTAAATTGATCAGAACAGAGTTTCTTTGGGGAAGGAACTAAGTAATTCTAAGCCTAGGTTTTCTCATCCTTAAATTGTACATTAGAGGGCCTAGTATGTGGCTCAGCACTAGAATGATTGCCTAGCATGAAAAATGCCCTGGGTTTAATGTCCAGCATTTTTTTTAGAACTGGCAAGGAGATGCATGCACCCCTGTAATCCCAGAGCTTGGGAGCTGGACACATGAAGCAATTTCACGTCACCATGGGTTATACAGTGAGCCCAAAGCCAGGCAGGTGTGGTGATTTCCTTTAAATAGATATTTGAATGTTAAGAAAGAACAAATGATATTTTCTATAGATACTCCAGTGCCAAAAGAGATTTAAAAAAAAGGGCAAGATGATACAGCTTGTGAAATGATTTGAGAAATTCTTCAAAGATTATCCACATTATAAACCAAAGAAAAGTTGTCTTCTCTCCCATTCTTCCCTCTGCTTCTTGTGAATTCAGTCATCACTACGAACTGTATGTGGTAAGAGCGTGCTGCACATGTCAGAGATACAGGGGTCCAGAGAGGCTGAAAGTGCTCTTTCATCTTGTATGTAGATGAGAAGAGAGACATGGAGATTGAGAGTGTCCACACAGGGCAGCGAAGCAGATCGCTGTGCAGGTGGCTTTGTGTGAAACAAACCTTTGACATATCCTTTCATTGAATTATGATCTTTTGACTTCCGGTCTGGGCCCAAGCATAGAGCAGGTCACAGAGCTCTGTACCCAACCCCAGAAAACCGAGAGAAAGAGAGACTCCCAGGAGCTTTAACTCAGGCAGCATCCCAGGTAAAAATGAATCACCCGTGATGTCTGCTGTTAGAAGTTCTAACCCAGATGGTGGCCTCTGAACTTACACTACTCAGACCTTTGAAGGGCCACTGACAAGAACATTAAACAGCTAGAGATTGACATCACTAATCTGAAGAAATCCCTCGTTTCGCTGTCTGAAGAGACCTCCTAAAATCGCAAAGATCCTTATTGGACTTGATTTACTCTATTACAATAGAAAAGGCTGTGTACAGCTCTTGACTGTGTACAGCTCTTAAAGAAGGAGGTTGCCTTTACATAGACAAGACAAGGAGGGTTAAAGAGAGCATGAAACAGGTAGTGAAGGCCCTAAGAAAAATCAAAGAGAGAAAGAGACAGATGAATGCTGGTACAAGAATAGGTTTTCAGCCTCTCCAAGGTTGTCAACCCTATTTCCTCCCATCTTGGGAACATCATTTGGGTTCTTTTTGCTTTTTTCTGCTGGTTCCTGGCTCTCAAATAGGTGGACTCTGTGATACAACAGATAAATAATTTGGTAGCAAAACCTACTCAGATACATTATCATAAGTTAGCTATGGAGGACCACGAGACTCAAGATGAGGTTGTTACTTTATGCAGGGTGTTTCCAAAACTCATCTCCACCCAACCTAAAAGGGGGGATTTCTGCCCCTAGACCAAGCAGAGAGGGGCCACCCAGAACCCCCTCTGTCAGGCGATCTGAATTCTTGCTTAGGCTGCGAGGCTAAGCACTGCAAGGGAATATAAATAAAAGATAAAAATATCTATCTGAGTTCCCTGAGGGACAATCCTGACTGCATAGGGGTTGATGTCAAAAGTATCCCCTCTCCAGGAAAAAGACATCGGAATGGGTATGGCCCTCATGCCTCACTGGACAACGACAGGGGGACTAGAGCCATTACTAGGTCCCCTTCAAGTACTGGACGTCAGGCCTGTATCCCTGCCTTCGCAAATTTAGAATTGCCACAGCCCTTCTGTACTTAGAGAAGGGAGGAGATGTCAGGGGCAGCCCTGCTTACCCACTGAAGGCCTAAAATCAGCCATAGGCCTAAAATCAGCAATAGGCCTGTCATACATGTATACTAACACCAAGTCTTGGGTCTCAGTGGAAAAACATTGAAACAGATGGCTATAAGCTAATGTAGTCAGGCAGCTTTTGTGGAAACTTACAAGCCTGAGTAGTCATAGACCTTGTAAATAGGTATCCTGGGCAGACAACACCAACTTAGATAAGGACAAGCGAGTCATAGGCAGAGTCATAGTGAATTGTCCCCTGAACCTTCACCCAGCCGATACCCGGTTCTGAAGATATCTATATTCCCCCTGAACACCCACACTCCAGTGTCATTCCCTTCCCCACATCCTGCCTTTCTGTGTTTATAACCCCTGTGTGAATGAATTACGATTTGAGAAAAAATAAATTATATATAAAAAAAGAATTGTGGTCTTGTGATCTTTTGATAACTTTAAACCTTCCAAGTTCATTGTAAGTGATGATATATAATGGTTTGACTGAGACAACTAACAAAGAAAGTATTAGAGCCCAATTCAAACTAAAAAAAAAAAATAGCCAAAATAATAATAGTTAGATTGAGCCAGATTTCAGGTGAGGATCACACCTCTCATCCAGTGTGTAAAATTTGCTAGTTCTACTACTAAAACCAAATACACACACACACAGGCACAGCATTTACACAGATGAAAGCCTACACACAAAGATACATCAATTTCTCTTAGAAATTATACCACATGAACTTTTATGGTGTGTGGCATGATAAACAAAGTATTCATTGGTGACACAGAGAAATCCAGAAGGGATGCTTCTGATAACTAGGGAGCCATTCAAAGAGCCACCAGGCGAACCTGCTCCGGTCCAACATGGCTCCGCGGTTGTGCATCATCTCTGCAGCGGCACGGCGGCTGCTCATGAAGCCGGGACCCCGTGCTGGGGACCTCGCGGCTGCGGGTGCTGTGCGCTCCTATTCCAAGGACAGTGAAGGCAGCTGGTTCCGCTCCCTCTTTGTTCACAAGGTGGATCCTCGGAAGGACGCGCACTCCACTCTGCTGTCTAAGAAGGAGACTAGTAATCTCTACAAGATCCAGTTTCACAACGTGAAGCCCGAATGTCTGGATACCTACAACAGTCTGACGGAGGCTGTACTGCCCAAGCTGCACCTGGATGAGGACTACCCCTGCTCACTTGTGGGCAACTGGAACACGTGGTACGGGGAGCAGGACCAGGCAGTACACCTATGGCGGTTCTCAGGTGGCTATCCGGCCCTCATGGACTGCATGAACAAGCTAAAAACCAACAAGGAGTACCTGGAGTTCCGGAAGGAGCGGAGCAAGATGCTGCTGTCAAGGAGAAACAAGTTGCTTCTGGAGTTCAGCTTCTGGAATGAGCCACAGCCTCGAGCTGGCCCCAACATCTATGAGCTGAGGACATACAAGCTCAAGCCGGGAACCATGATTGAATGGGGAAACAACTGGGCTCGTGCCATCAAGTACCGTCAGGAGAACCAGGAGGCGGTGGGAGGCTTCTTTTCACAAATAGGAGAGCTCTATGTGGTCCACCACTTATGGGCCTACAAAGATCTGCAGTCTCGGGAGGAGACTCGAAATGCAGCCTGGAGAAAAAGGGGCTGGGATGAAAATGTCTACTACACAGTCCCCTTGGTTCGACACATGGAGTCACGAATCATGATCCCTTTGAAGATTTCTCCTCTCCAGTGAGGCTGGCACTGCCTCCACCTCCTTCCCTGTCTCCTGTGGAGTAACCTGGAACAGAGGAGCTTCTAGGCCAGCTGGCACAGTTTTCTCACAACTCTGGAAGACTTCTGATGAGTGATGTTCAGCTTAGACAAAGAAGACGTTTTCTGAGAACCTAATCTGTCTATACCCAGCCAACCTCTCTCCCATGCTGGATGAAGTTTTTAATTTCCCTAACTGCAGAATAGCAACCTTTTAAGCATTCATGCATTTTTCTCTTAAGATTCATCATCTCCAGAACATCAAGTTCCCAGCTCACACTGTGGCCATGGCTTAGTTGCATAAAAGCCAGCATGACTAGCTGTTAGGCAGTATAGTGTGAAAGGATATCAGACCACGTATGGTCTCAGGAACTCTCTGGTGTTTACTTGTTAAAAAAGCAAGCCTGAGCCTTTAAGGAAAAAAAAAAGCCTGGAACTGCCATCAACTCTGAAGTCATCAAAGTCAGGAGAAGATCCAGAATTCTACTTAAAGGGCTGGGAAAAGGCTGGAAGTGGGAAGGATTTGGGGACATGAGACAGGCTTGCAGCAGGAACCCTTCAGAAGTGGGCACATAGGATTCAGAATTTGAAATACAGAATTAGGAAGATAGAACAGAGATGACAGAGGATCTTAAGGGAGGACCCTGCTCCTAGACAGATGGAGAGGCTTATCCATGTTTTCCTACACAATGTGGTTAAAAGTTGAATAAGCTCCAGCTCTTCTTCCCTCTTACAGGCAAAAGTACAGGCTGAGACCTACAGTCCCATCTCGAATTCCTTCCCAACTTGACATTCTGTCAGCCAAACCCTCATTTTGCAGAACCACTAGGTCTGTGAAGTGGGTTCAGTGATTCTGGGGTCTCTTCAATGACCCCCATACCTCATGAGCCCCTGCTTAGCATGGTTTTGCTACCATACCAGGAGAAGGTACTGGGATAGTTGATGGAACCAAAATTAAATATTTACTGTAAAAAAAAACAAAAAAAAAAAACAAAAAAAAAAACAAACAAACAAAAAAAAACAAAGAGCCACCAGGCAAGCCACTGGTGATTCAGTTCACAACTGTCAAAACGCTGCTGCAAGCCAATGCACACCACACGGTGAAGGGATCCATACAATGGTACAGTGTAGAAAGATGCATCAGAGAGTACTTGTTTGAGTCCCAGAGTTCAGATCATCTGTACCTGATTAGAGAGATAGGCAATGTGGCAGATTTCTGTAGCACTGGAAATGGGATAAAAAGAAATGTTGGGGCCATGGATTTGCCGGACACTATACAGCCTGTCAGTCACAGAAGGAAGACATTCCTGGCTAGTTACAGCCCCTCCTTCCTGCCCTTCCTGGCCTGACATTCAGCAGCAGGCTCTTTCTGCAAGGTGACTAAAAATTCAACCGTCTGTAAATACCTTGACCACAAGGTTTCATATTTTCCTCTTAGGCTATTTGTCTTTTATTTTCCTATCTCTTTATATGAGTTCTTTGTAATTAACAAGGTCAGTTATTTATCATCCTGTTTAATAGTGTTTTTAAAGTTTGATATATAGCATTTGCTATAGAATTTCTCTTATGGAATAAAAATGTTTAAGTACATGGTTTTAGTTGTCAGTATTGCCTGCAGTTTCCTTGTGTTATTCTTTGCAAGGGATTCATTGTTCTTAGAGAAATAAATTATCATGAATTTTCTATAAAAAACACTTAGAAAAATCTAATCCATTAACAGAGCACACTGTTACATGTTTTCCATAGATATTCTTACAAAATCACTATTAAAACGTAATGTAAAATTAAGGGATTGAACAAATTTGTCATTTCCAATGTTGATTTTCAGTGCCCCTTTCTGAAGTATATATTCATACTTAAAATACTCTTTTAAAATTACTGAAATGTTCCTGATATATTGCTTTAGTTGTGTCCATGTCTGCAGGCCAGCTCATTTGTCTGTCAGTGAACAAAATTCTTCTTTCTATATTTTTCTGATTGTGTTTCCTCTTTGCAATCTGAAGCCCATGTGCTCAAAACTACAAACTCCAATCTCAAAATGTACACATTCAATTACTTAGAAATCTGACACAGACAAGATGTAGATTTGCTTAAAAGCCCACCTGCTTTCCATGCCCAGTAGCACTGTCTCTAACAGCTGCTGATATGAGTACACCTTGTGGTCCTTAGGCTCCAGGTTGCATCTGCCCATCCAAACTGATGCTTTCTGACATGGATTTGCTGTTGAACCTGCCTCCTCAGTCCCCTATGCTCCCGGAAGTTCCCTCACCCTCCTACTTACTGTGGCCTCTGACCATGACTGTCACATACTGTTAGCATCTATTTTTCCCAAGTTACATCACACTTCTCCCTCCAAAGGAAAAGTCTGTCTACCCAGAATTCAGAACAGATCCCAAATGTGGTCTACGAACCAACCACATCTCTTTTACTTGGTTCAGTGTCATTCTTCAAATAATGCATACCAAAAAGTATCCAGTGCCTACATTCTTACGATACTTTGCCACAAGTTATCAGATTTCTTAGCCACATTTCTGGGTAACTCAGGAAGGGCTAGAACTCACATGGTTCTTTATTTGGGAGAAAATGTGATTATGAAGATAATGCAACAACCAAGAGAGATATTACAAAACTATTAAATGAATTTTTATTTTTGCTTGCAATCTTGACTTCACAAAGTAGATTAGAGTATCTCTCAGTGCTGACTTTTTTTTAAGTCTTTCCTTGTCTATTTTTCTCCACTGCCTCGCCCTTCTGTATCTTCCACATTTCCTTGTGGAATTGCTTTATAGCCTTGAGTTTTTTTCCACGCATAGCCCCGCCCGCCCACACAATCCCATTCCTACCTACTCACCACTGTGAACAATCCCAGGGGCGCCTCCTAGCAACCATGATTGTTCTCACAAGTCAGAATAAAGGAAGAGTTGGCAGATGGAAATGATGGACTTGGAAGGCAAACCCAGACAACCCTCACACACTGATACTGATTAACTATGCAGATGCTGTCTTCTGTTTCCTTAGGGTCACACTAGGAGCTTGACCAAGGGCAGGACTGATTTTCATGTTAATCTTTGTGTTCCCCTCAAGAGCTAATGACATATTCAGCTTCTAGGGATCTCTCAGAAGTTGTGCTTACCATTCGAACAAAACAGGCTCTTGAAAGAACCTATAAGAGCCATACCTGTTTTTCTTTGATTTTGATACTGAAGTTTTCTAAGTTGACTTTGGAATTGGTTCTGCATATCCAGAAAAGAAACTTAGCAAAGTTCAAAATGTATATACTGGAATAGTACACTCTTGACTTTGAAAATAGTGTGACCTTTATTTAAGTACATTCTTCAGCCTTCATATGCACATGCATTTTCTGTAAAGCTGTAATACAAAAGAACTCCTTGTGACTGAAAGGCGGTTTCCTTGACTAAAAATAATGTCATTGACCATCAGGTTACAGCTCTCAGGGTCAGACTTGCAGAAAGCAGAAGGAAGAAGCTTTAAGGTCAAGGAGACTTCACTTCAAGGTTTGCTTCTAAGAAAATCAACCTGTTATTGAGAAACTAAGCATATGCCCACATTTTCAACTTTGCTAAACATTTAAATACAGTTTTCATTATGCATTATGGTCTGACTTTTCTGACCTATCTCTGTAAAGTAAGGAAATGTTTTCTGCACAGTTCAAAATTTTATAAGGCAAGCTCATTATCAAGTGAATTACATTCTTTAAAATGGAGTCATACTGGTTGTAACAAAATTAATGGTGTGCGTAGGGGGGATGTGTGGGATTTGCTTACAAATTTAAGGAAATTTTGTGACTAAGTCATGGATAATTAGGCAGCATCTTCTCAATTATAAATATTTACCTTTTGCTAAAGAGTGCAGAAAGCTGAGGTAGAAGAACTTTGACCCAAGCAATCATACTCCTGGGACAGTCATGACAGCTTTATTCCATAACATCCTCAGAGGTGGAGCTATAATAAATCACACTGTAGCACCCCTTCAAACTCTGATCAGAATCAGGAGTGGGGAATGTTGTGCAATGAGAATGTTATTGGGAGAGTGAGGATAACAGAGAGTGTAAAACATCAGGGCAGATTGACTTTTAAAGTCCATGTCATGTACAGGTTACATGGACTCAAACTTGGTTAATTCTTTTAGCCTCTCAGCTTCATTTTTCCAACTCTATAAAATAGAGCTCATGATACTTTACCTCTTTGGATCACTGTGAGCTAGAAATGAGATAAATAGAAAATGCCTGGCATATGACCAGACACAGCTTCCCCTTCCTCTGCTCCTAATGAAACCTGACTTAGATGAGGCTTGCCTCCTTTTCTATCTTCTAAGATACTGTTTACTCCCTTCCTATCTGCCTTTCTTTCTTGTGTTTTCTTAGCTGGAGCATGTTCCCTTCCCCCGTGGGATCCAGATAGCTGAGGTTCAGGTTGCCTCCCATCTTTCTCACTAAATGAAAAGCTTCAGTGTTAGTCATGACCCATTGGTTCCTCTTCTGTTAAAGCAACTGTGTAACAAATGAATACAAGTCACGTTCTTTGAGTGTCTACAGTGTTGGAACTGTTCCATATATGTTATCTCCGAAAATGGTATCAAATATCTGTTATCTAATACATAGGTTGAGGTTTGAAGCTCAGGGAGATCACATGTAGTACACAGAGAATTTAACCTTGGGTCTGCTGACTGCAAAGTAAAGAGCTCTCTTGACAATATTATTTGAGCACATATAATATATTATATATTAACATATAATATATTATATTATATATTAATATAATTATATATTATATTAATATAATATTATGTTTATCAATGTTTTCTCATTGTATGAAAAAGCCTCCTACCTACATGGGGTCATCATGCTAGGTTAACAAGAGCCCCTGAGTCATCCACTTGAAGCTCAGGATCACCATGACCTGCACAGAATGTCAGTGACTAAAGTCACACCTGTAGGAACCAATTTACTTTTTTCATGTTTGGAGGTTTTGAGGCTTGGGAAAGATTGTTTTTGGATGTGCTTTAAATAGGTGCTAGGCTTTTGAAAACAGATGAAAAAGACAAGCTACCAAACAACAGGGCAGATTCTGCTATTTTTAGCATGAATTCTCATTTCCTCTTTGGTAAGCTCATTTGGTCCTATTATACCTACTTAGGATTCTGAAAATTTAAATTACAGTTTTGTCAAGCAGAAAACACAATATCCTAGATCCTCGGCATCACACAGAGATGTGCAATACTGATTGGGTATTTCACTTTTCCTATGAGAACATTGAAGTTGAGAGACCATAAGAGACCCACTCTAATGAACTTATGCATTTAGTTTTATACATGCGTGTTTTGACTTGTGGCATGGTCCTTTTATCCAATATTTCACTCCCAACATCAGTTGAAAGATGACTTGAGGACAGAGATTGCACCAGTGGCTTCGTTTGATCTCATGTTTTGGACTCACAGTGGGTACTTAATATGAAGGCATGGGCTAGAATTCTGCACAAGCAGTAGTAGTGTTTCAGATGCTTTCTTTTGATAACAGGCAGGAGAAGGAAAACTAAGTGCTGTTAAGCAGGGAAGCATGCTACCTGTCAGAGCATCCCAGATTTGTGTATGTTTGGGATTAGAAACCAAATCATTTGCTGGGGGGCTCTGCTCTAATAAACCAACACAAGCCATGATTAAGTAGAACTACTTTTACCAGGTTGTATTTACAGTCTACTAAGTGTTTTACTTCTGTCCTGCCTGGTTTCGGACTTTAGAAATATCCCACATTGATGATGTATGTTCTCACTATCTACCAGTCAGAATTTTGTTCTCCTTCATTGGATATCTAAAAACTTTCACATTTTTCTCCTCTCTCATGTTTTCTAGCTACTCCTATTTTACTTTCCTCTAGCTTCTTTGTTTCTGACTTGAGTGGCAGCTGAGGGACATTGCTTCACAGATTAGCCACAGAATGGCCATGGGCCTTCACTGAGAAGTTGATAAGATTGCATTTGGAAAGGAATTAACTCTTCTATTAAAATAATGATAATCTCCTAAGAATTTATTTTTTTGCAAGGAACAGACTAAAGAATAGTCTTATCATAATGTCAAGGAAATTTGGCAGGATTACTTTTATTAATGTATTAAAATCTACTTACAAAAGTATAGTTATTTTTGGCAGTATGTTGAGAGATTGGTAAGGTTGTTGCAGACCACATGAACTGAAAGTCAAGTGAATAAAAATACTTCAGAGACTGTGGAGTTGCTAAGCAATTTCCCCTGTCCCCAAATCTCCTGGGAAACCACAATTCTTATCCTTTTCATTGTTGGGTAAGGAACATGTAGCCATTTCATGCCAATGGAATATCAGCAGAAGGAATTTCTAGACTTGGCCTTAAAACATAGCTCTCTTTACAGTTCATATGGCTGGCCATGTTATGATGCAGTTACATGACAGGAAGTACCTGGATCTCTGAATCACACTGTTCTGGAGGTGAGCTTCATGCTAAAAGTGTGATGTGTTTTCTTCAAAATGTTTAAGAACAGGGCACAGTCTTAAACATCATGGCCATTAGATAAGTTCAGAAGAGCTGGAGTTGGATGGTAGAACATAGGTCTGGCTAGGATTACTCACTTTTAATTGTATATGTGTACTTAAAACTTATCAGTTAAGACATTCTGATAAAATATAAAACAGTGTGTATTTACTGTACAACATATTTTAAGATATATATATATCATTAAATGTGGCTCATTAATGAACATATTATCTCATGTATTTGTTCAGTTTTTTGGATGTGCTACAGTTTCTATTTTTAGCACTCTTCAAGAATTGTATACAATATTATTATCTCTCAATACTACATTACATAGTAGATCTCTTGAGCAAATTCTTCATAACTTTAAATATGAATTCTTTGATCAATATTCTCCCATAGGCATCACCTTCAAACCACCCCAACCATTGGAATTTATCTTTCTACCTTCTTCTTCTATGCAATCAATAGTTTTATATTATCCACCTGAATATGCTTAATATTTTTTCTGTGACTAGTTTCCTTTATTTAACATAATGTCCTCCAGCTTCATCTGTGTCATTGCAGTTAGACGGTTTACTTCTGAATGATAGTCCACTAGGTATATGGGGTACATATACCACATTTTCTTTATCCATTCATCTGATGGATAAAATCTGAGGGATAGAATCTAGATGAAAGCAGAGCTGTTTCCCAAACTTGTTAGTTTTGAACATTATATCAATAGATCCACTCAGTCTTGATGAACAGGGAAGGAAGGATGATTTTATAGAGGCTATCGTAACACATTAACTAGTTCACAGTCATTGATTTCCTATAAATTGAGCTATATGACTATATAAGCCATTAAACTATCGATACACAAACATGTCTTATGCATTCATCCTCTAGTAACTTGCGTAGCATATTGTCCTATTCAACATGGCTTCCTTTCCTCATCAGAGAGTCATCAGCTCATTCATCTTTTCTCTAGAAAGTGGTGGGATTACGAGTATATTATTGCCAAGAAGTCTAGAAGAGAGAAACAACTCAGCTGTAAATTAGAGAGTATACAGTCTATATGGCTCAATTAAGAAAAGGAAGCATTCTGGTTCATAGAAGTCAATGCTGGGGTAGGATTGCCTGCTGTCTGGTTCTCAATTTTTAGCAGGTCCCTCAGTTTTTCCTTCTGTGTTACTCTTCTCTCTGACCTCCCAGCTTGCATTTATACTTTCCATGTGACTTTGTTCATAGTGGAATCTGGGACTAAAGGTTACAGTTGTTCTAGGTCATCCCATAAAACACAACAATCATAGAAAGATAAGTTAATATCCAAGCCCTTCAAATAATAAGCTTTGGGGCACTGTGACCTAGTCCAGATTCATTCCCAGGGCAATGCAATGCTCTAATTAGCTTTGGCATGAATTTTATTGGGAATTAGTATAGGTCATTGGAATTCAGCCAATTTAGGCACAGTATGTTTGCTTCATGGTATAAGTAGTTTGGTGTGTAGATGCAAATTAAATAGAAGCTCTTGCTCTGTGGATGTTTTAGATGTTTCTAAATTCAAGTATTTTGCTTGACTTGGCCAAAAGAGAAGACATAGTGACAGGTCACATTCCTCTGTACCAAATAGCTCTCTTCCTTTGTAACATGCCTCCTGTCCCTTTAGCCTTGACAACACCCACAGAGTCAAACATGTTTACAGTAAATGCCTTTCAGCATGACAAGTTTCTGAATAATAGCCATTCAGGGCAAGAGCTGGACTTTAAGAAAAGAAATTTGAATGCTTTTTTTTTTTTTTGGAGATCATTACTGAGACCATTTCACTGATCTCTGGTTTTAACCATCTGGATATTTGCCATAAAATTGAGGAGTTTCATGGGCTTGTTAGGTTTAAAAAAAAAGTCTGTCTGCCTTTCTTTTGAATTACTTTTCTATTGTGACTTATTAGCTGGCACCTTTGTAGATTAGAAGGCTAACATGGGGCTCACTTGGCTAAACCTGAAGTGCTGCTGGAACTACATTTCTCTCTAGATGTTCGACGGGAGAATCTGACTCCAAGGTCCTAGTAAACATGTTCCTGTTTCATTAGGTTATGCACTGAACAGGAGAAGGCTGGCTTTCAAAGGCTAATACATGCCCTGACTTTGGTATTCTGCTTTCATATTCAGAGCCAGATACTGTAAGTTTTCCTGAAGTTCCATGCTTATGTACCTTAATAGAAGTTCCTTCCCCAAAGTGAATCAAAATGTAACAAAACAAAGCCAGATTAATCTTGATTTCTTAGTGATCAGCTAATTAACAACAGTAATTCTATCCATGTAACAACATTTTGATTGGTTTGTTATTAGGATATGCACAATTAGGTGAACCACTATTACTCTTCACATATGTACAAACATACATGGACACACACATACGAGAGAGAGAGAGAGAGAGAGAGAGAGAGAGAGACAGAGAGACAGAGAGAGACAGAGAGAGACAGAGAGAGACAGAGAGAGACAGAGAGAGACAGAGAGAGACAGAGAGACAGAGAGAGAGAGAGATCATCTATTTTTAGCTCCATTTCAGAACTCTTAAATTTTTAAATGGAAAATGGCTGCCTTTTCTATTCAGTCTCACATAGAACATTTCTGACATTGACAGCAGATTTTTTTCTATGCCAAGTACTCTCCATTTTTCTGTGGGCATGGATTAGAAGTTCTACAGTTCAATTCAGTTCTATACTGTCAACCCGACCTTAGCACATGATCCCACAAATGAAATCCAGCAATATGGCTTGTTCTTTAGATGTTAACATCCCTCAGTCCCCTCTGATGTCATGCCTACCAGGGCTCCTCTGATGTCTCCCTTATGTTTTATAGTTTTCTAGAAAGGTTCACCAAACTCACCAAATATTTCATTATGTTTACAAGTTTATAGCAAACGATTAACCCTAGAAGCCACCAGATGGGAGAGATTCACTGGACAAGGCAGGGTGGAACCTCCTTGTCTTTTCTCGGTACAATTATTCCCTACAACTTGATTTACTTTTGTATTTTTTTTAGAGAGACTCTTGTATTGACCTTAAGTCACTGATTACTGTTGAATCAATGATTTAAGATATATTGGCTTTTAAAATGTATTGACTTCTCTGGGAACCAGTTTTCCTCAGACCTCAAAATGTTCAGGTCTTTCCAAGGCACCTCACTAACATGAACTCAGAGATTTTTGAAAAGGGCTTGTTATAAACAACAAAAGATGAAAGTTTATATATACTCACCTTTGTAGTTTGGGTGCTAAGAAAAGACCAAAATGTCATAAGATATTTTTCTTTGGTTCTTCTCACACAGAAAATGACAAGGGCTTTAGAAGCTCTGCTTAAGAGATGGAGACAAAGACTAAAGCATGTATTTTTTATATTCCAATATCCCAGTGAGTAACTTTTATAAATTAATACTTAATTTAAAATACAGATGAAGATCTCTTCCAAATGAACTTTGGTTTTGGTATAGCCTCATTTTCCTTTGATTATGATTTAGTGTTGATACTGTTGTGGCTTACATGAATTGAACTGCTACTTGCTTTTAGGATTATATCTTCCTATATAAGAATGGAAAGAATCTTCCCTATGCAAGGTCATAGATTTAATGTTAAAGAGTAAATTTGAGGTTAGATATTATCTCAAACTATACTTGAAAAAAATAAACAGTCTAAAGATGGCTTCTGGCTCATGTTATCAACTGGTTTTCTAAGATTACAGTGGCTGAGGTTTTTTCTTTTTCTTCTGAAACTATTTTATGCCTATTTGTGCACATTCACTTCAACCACATCACTTTTCCGCTCAGAGCTCTAAATCGACTTTGAATTGCACACGATCTGAGTTAAATGCTTTATTCGGTTGCTTAAAGGAATGAAAATGTTTCTTTGAGCTGCCTGCAACCTCAATAATCTTTGGCTGGTAGCCACAGTATTATACAAAAAAAAATCTATACATCTCTTTGGATATTTTGCTTGATAGACATAATAATCACTGGTATTTTGGGAATGGTAACAATGTGTCATGTATTTTACATAAGCTTTCTGCTTGAATTCTCACAACACTGCTGTAGTAGGGGATATATGCTATATTCAAGTCTGTTTTATAGGAAAATACAAAAGTATAGGGGCTAAAGTCACTTGCCCAAGGCCATATGACTATGAAGTTTCAGTACTAAAATTTTAGTTTGCTGTTTCTGTGCCCTTACCATTAGGCTCTAAATGCCCCATGAAATGTGCTCCTGTTTAAAGTGGTGATTTTGCCATAGCTATGGAGGTATATGTGGATCAAACATTATCAGTGCTTTCCTGACAGGAAATTGGGCTCTGTAGCTGTTCTATATGATGTCTAATATTCATAATAATATAACTATCCTTCCATTTCCTCATTCACTGAAAGCTGTATGATGGCAGGTAACCAATTTTAATAGATTACTCTAGGGCATGCACTTTGCTTCAGTTAATCAGATCCCCTACCTCCACCCATTAGACAAACACGCCATGCATTCTGATGCTTACTAGTGTATCTTTTTCTGTTTCTCCCCCAAATTAGAAATGGTTCTGGTAACCATTAAGGAAACTATATAAATGGATTCCACATTTAAGATAGATGTTTTAGTAATCAAACTAATTATCTTTAATATATTCTATTGTCTTATGATACTATGCTAACATTTGCTTGGAATTAACATTGAAACTAAAGCCATTGAAGAAAGAAAGAACAAAACCAACCAACCAAACAAACAATTAAAAAAAAATGGAGTTCATCCAATTCCACAAGACTCTTTGGATAGAAAGCACTTTTTCTATTTTCGTGCTATCACCTTTTCTATTTTCAGTTATCTTTAATGTCATTTTAGCTGTAAAAAGTTGTAGTAAGAAACATGATGTATGTAATCAATCCCATATTCTTATGAAACAGACTCCCAAACTTCATAAGCAGTGTAGGGGTAGTCAGGAGATTGATGGGTAATGACTCTGATAGTCTCCACTTGAGATTTGGTTTTGTTTTTTTGGTTTTGTTTTGTTTCTTTTTTCTTATTTATATTACTGGATATTTTATTTATATTTATCACTCTCCATCTCCAAAGTCATGTTTCAGAATAGAGGAATAAGAAAATAAAAGGTACCACAGTAAAATCATAAGATATATCAGGAGAATAGAAAATGCATATAAATAACATAAATAAAAGATGACATGACTTTAATAGAATGCAGAAAGGAAATCTCAGGTAAACATCCACTATGTTAATATAAAGATAAGCAACAATATTAGAAATATTAGTGATTGGCCTTAAAATGTTTTACTTGCAACTTTTCCCACCAATAATCTTTATTCAATTTCTCATATATAGCTGTATAAAATAGACATGCAACCATTTGCTGATAATATATCCTAGAGAAACATTTTTTTCGAACAACTTATGAAATACATATACATCTTACCAATGACTACAGACAAAAGCAAATTTGTATATTAAGAAATAGATGTGCTTGGTCATTTTTACATAAAGAAAACTGCTGTACATTGTATGCTTTATGATGTAGTTCAGAATATTTTGAGGAGTTGATATATATTTTGATTTTATAATCATCAGTGCTGAAAATGATACTTCATACAACTTATAGAACAAAGTAGAAATGTGTTTAGAGCTTTTTCAAAAATTGATGGAAATTCTATATTTAAACCAAGTTAAAATTCACTTAATGAATTTTATGAAATGTAAATCATCAGTTACCTATGCATATTTGATTAACTAGAAAACTTTTCTTTTGATTAACTAGTATCAGTCTGTTTCAAACAATAAATTATTAAACCAATAGCATCAATGAGAAAAGCTTTCCTTTTACACGCATTAATGACATGAAGTACGTGCATAAGAAAATTATGAATGAAGAAAAGGAAGAGAATTTAAATCCTAATAATTAAATTATGACAGATAAATAATGAAAAAATAGAGGAAACTATACAATATTTAGAACAAAAACAGAAACAATCAAACCAACAAAAAAACCCAGTGAAAGCTATGTGTCAACACCTGTAGAGAAGTGTGGTTAGTGGATCTGAGATGTTTATCTCAGGGTGTAAATTACTGAAAGCAGAGAAATGTTCACATGAAAAAGTAAAGGGCAACTTAGAAAATCCCAAGAAAGAAGAGGGAGAGAAAAAGAATGTCAATGGCAGATGAACAAAATAAGGTTAGTTAGAGTAGTGTCCTACCTTACTCTCCAAACAATTGCTTGACAGGACTTAATTTTAAAAAAAGACATTTAAAAATAAAATCCAAAGTAAATAATTGTAATCAAATACATATAGAATATAAATTTGAAAATTATAAAATTAGTAAGTACTAACTATATTAATCTGAAAAAAAAAAACCCCAACTGGTGTATAAGACAGTTTCCTCTCAAATGGTGACAAAGAAAATACAAATTAGACTGGGCTGTGTAAATAGCCACTAAGTTTCAATGTGTTTGAAATATGTTCTTACCTCAAAGCAGATGTAATTTTACAAATGAATTCAATGCAATTTTTCAGGGTCAGGTAATTTTATACTTAAACACAATATTACAGAAATAAACAGAAAAGGGGGAACTATGAAGAATTAAATTTATGGGGCTGTTTCATTTGTAAATATCAAAGGGTTTAAATATTTAAAGATAATGCTTCAATTCATTGTTATTGCAGGATGAAATTATAGCACTGGCCTAAAAAATGCCCAAATGATTTGACATTAAATAAATTCTGTAGTTGTAATAAGTGCAAACAAAAATACAAGAACAAAACAGAACCAAACAACAAAACCACAATAATCCTGCCTTAGCATTGACAAAATAATCGGAAACACTCAATAGAAACGAACTTCCTTACTAAAACTGGTCAGAGAACAAGAGCTTTAATGGAAAAGCATTAAGCACATTACATTTGCTGCTGGGACCAGGAAAATGGCTTGGTTTTCCTGTTACTATCCAACTGATTTCTATGCACAGAATGATCAACTCAGGCTTGCTTGGGTATTTCCTGGGTTTGGTTTTGAAAGTAACATATCTTAAAAAAAAAAAACTCTTTAAAAGCAGGCTTACTGGGGTGGTTTGGATAGTAAACAACAAGTTTTAGCCAAGAAACCTCATGTTCTAGAAACCTTTTGAGTTTGGGGCATACTAGGGTGGTTGATCAACTTAGCACTAGATTCTGGGCAGAGCAATAAGAAAAAAAATATGTGAAATGTAGAAAACTTTGGGAGGAAGAAGTAAACGGTTTTTGTTTGTTTGGTTGTTCAATAAAAGAGTATGAAACATACTAAACTACTACTGCTACTATTACAACAAAGCCCACCAGTAACAGAAACCAATAGGAGCATCAGTTCAGTAGTCCTCCACTCTCTGTGATTCCAGTTTTCATGGCTTTAGCTACTTAGAGTCAAAAATAGTATGAAAATACTCATTGTGAATTGCTGAATAAGAATCACATGATAAATTAGTCTGTAAGTTTCTTTCATGTCAGAACTAAATGAAGAAACTGAATAATTTAGCCTCAAAAATCCTGAAAAATGAGAGGAAATATAACTGGAAAACCATGTCTGTGACACTTGATTACTTAATTCTTTTCTCAGCGGAATACTGAATTCATTTAAACACAGTTTTTTATCACAGCAAAAACAAAGTGTTACCCTCCGATTTTTTTACTCGGTGGCTATCCCAGTTATCATATTGACCTCAATGATATCACAGTATGTATGTGTGTGTACACAGTATGTATACACACACACACACACACACATGTTGTTTCTCGGGTGTTTCTCATAACCACAAGAAGTCTGACAACTCACAAAATTGGTACTGAGAGTGAGGAGTGAGGTTACTGTTGCAGGTAACCACTGTGAGTACAAACTAATACAGGAGGCGATATTGTGCCTCCAAAGATTTACTAAAAATCAGAAAAATCAGATATCCTGAAGTCTACCAAAATGTAGTGGAAATGGGTTCTCTCATACTGTTGGAAGTATGAATTAGAATCATTCCAAAGAGCCCAATGAAGTCCAGTCAGTCAAACGGACTAAGCATGCAAATGATGCTCAGCTGATGAAAATAAAAACCACATTGGTGAATGGCTCTGCAATACCCTGAGCTTTGAGAACTTACTGCCTTGTTACCACAGTGTCAATCTGAGGTCTACCCAGAGGGTACTTCAGTAGACAATTGGACTTTCCAAGGCATATCTTATTTAGAATAAGTCTTAGGGCATCAGGGCAATGTAGACAAATTCTTTGCCACACATAACACAAATTGCTTCCGTTCTAACTTCCATTAAGGTTTTAATCCCCTTGTGAGATCTCATTAGCACAAACTTTACTGTCTACTTTCTTGCATTCTAGTTTTCTGAGCCTTCGCCAGACTCTTCTGATGCATTTGAGTTTACAGACACCTGAGGCTTTCCCACCCCACAGAAATAGAACATTTTTAAATTATATTCATAGCTAGTTTCAAAAGCTTTTTAACCAAATGATCAAGACACTCACAACAGTGACCTGACTCTCAGTACCAACTTTCTCTGTTGTCAGTCTTCTTGTAATTATGACAAATTCCTGAGAGAAGCAACTGCATGAGGGGAGATTCTTTTTTGTTTGTTTCACATTTCTCAAGCCATCACACTGAATTGACAAGAGAGGGTATTGTAAAACACCATCTACCCCAAGGCAATCAGGACGAGAAGGAAAGAAAATAGTTCACTGCTGGCTTTCTCTTCTTCTTCTTCTTTTTTTTTTTTTTTTAGAAAAAATTATTATCTTTAAGCGCCACTGGTGCTTCTCCTTTGGGCTGTGGGCTGGTCCAGCCCCTATGTCCCCCTCCCCAGTCTCAGTCCTTCTGCAGTCTCTCAGCTGTGTTTGGGTGCCCAAGGGCTGAGACCACCTGTCTCCCGCCAGCTGACTCAGCCTGGAGATCTCTGACCCAAGAGCTCTGCCCCTGTGGGACCTCAGACTGAGATCTCTCCCTGGCCCAGAACAGAGTTCTGTGACTTCTCACAGCACTATGTCCATTCAGTGCCATATGGAGTGAACTCAGTCAAATTCCTGCACTTCTGCTCCCTGAGCCCCGTTCCAGCCGCCTGGCGGAGAGATGCGTGGGAACCACAACGCAGCCCAACAGGACCCATACCATACATGGGCACCACAGACTCACAGTTCCTCATCCCAATCTTCCCCACCCACATCTCCAAGAGGATGTTCCCTCACCTCCACACACCCCATACCCTGTCAGGCCTCCCCACTCCCTGAAGCCTCAAGTCTCTCAGGAGCTAGGTGTTTCTTCTTTCACAGAGGTCAGACCAAGAAGTCCTTGGCTGTATATATGTCAGGGGCCTGATATCAGCCAATAAATGCTGTCTGGTTGGTGGTTCAGTGTCCAAGAGATCTCAAGGGTCCAGGTTCATTGAGACTTCTGGTCTTCCCATGAGGTCGCCCTCCTCCTTAACCTCTTCCAGCCTTTCCCCAATTCAACCACGGGATTTTCTGACTTCAGACCATTGATTGGGTCCAAGTATCTGCCTCAGTCTCAGTCCTCTGCCTGTTGGGCCTCTCAGAGGGCAGCAAGGCCCCCATGCTGTGGCAAGATGTCACTCACATTTAGGCAGGCCTTTCTCCATCAGTCTTTCCCTTAGTCGCTCTTACATGCAAACACAGAGGTGTGATTCACAGACTCATAGGTGCTTCTCAGTTAAATGAAGCTGACATATGAATCACACTGACTAAGAAGATAGGAACAGACTTTTTCTGTAACATGTTCCTACTCTGATGTTTTGGGTACTTTCTGAATTGAAAATTTTGGTTATTCAACTGATGCTTGATTTTAATTCACTCATTTTTTATTGTAACAAATATTTTGTGACTCACCTATAAGATGACTGAGTTTTTTCCCAAGTCCTAGATAAATAAATGATCTTGAACAAACAGAAATTATACCATTTTCAAATTCACCGAGAAAGATCTCTGTAGATAGATCCAAGAAGGCAGAAACTTATTTTCAGTTGGTTTTAGAAACTACAATTAGTCTGTTTAGAACAGAATTACCCAGAAAGAATACAATTCTGATGAAACTCTGATTATGTAAAAGCTATAAAGACTCTACAAACATATGCTTGGCTCTTACTAATATGTCCACAAGAAGCAAGAGGAGTGGGCTTTGTTAGGATGCATCATCCTTCCCTGGGGCTTCCCTGGGTCTAAGTCATCATTCTCCCACCTAATAGAGAGAAGATATAAAAACTAATATGCTTTGAGGGTAAAAAGGTATTGAACTGAAAAAGTAATGGGTCTTTTGAAATTTTTCTTTCTTATATTCTAAAGTATCATTTAATTGAGGTAAAAATCACTGCTTTTAGTTGTTTAGGGACTGATAATCTTCCTTTTCTCACAACCACAGATGTTTATAAATGTCTATTTCTCTATGACTATTAATCCACACCATAAGCCTTGACATTTAGTAGATTGATTTCCTCCTATTCTTTATCAAATTTATAGGTATTCAATTCTTTAGACTTTACTATGGTTTTAGAATAATGGCGATCATACAAAACAAAAGTCTTACAGTAATTTTAATATCAATTTCATTAAATGTAGACATCAATATGATGACAATTGACACAGTTACAATATTTGAATCATCTAGCTGGTTTTTTGTTTTATGGAAAACATCTCAATATCTTATTCTATTTGTCAAACAAATACTACACACATTTTTTAGATTTACAACTAAAACCTTTATCTTTATTGATTACAAGTAGACTTGCATCTTACATTTTAGTCTCCATATGGAACTAACCTTTGTCTCTTAAATAAACCTCTTGTGATCATTCCTTCCTTGGTTTATGGTGGGCATATATTATCATAATCTCAGTAAATTCAAAACATTGTTAGATCAAAAGTACATTTAGTTGCTGGGTAGTGGTGCTGCATGCCTTTAATTCCAGCCCTTGGGAGGCAGAGACAAGTGGATCTCTGTGAGTTCAAGGCCAGCTTGGTCTACAAAGTGAGTTCCAGGACTACCAAGGCTGTTGCACAGAGAAATCCTGTCTCAACAAAACCAAACTAAAATTAAAAAAAATACACGTAGTGTGCTTAACTTGAGGATTATATAGCTCAGCCTAGCCCATCTGAAACATGTTTAGAATACTTACATTAACATAGGGGTATTCAGAATTGCAAAGAACAAAGCCATTTTGTAATAAAGTGTTAAATTGTGTAATTTGTTGGATACTAGTATCCAAAAAGTACTGGCAGTATAGTATTCTGTATATCATTACTAGTTGCTCTCATGAGTGTGTGCCTGCCTAGGAGACGAGGCTTGTTGCTACTTGTCAGCGCCACAAATATTGTACAGACTCTTCCCACTCAGGGAAAAGATCTAAATCAGAGTGAAGCTTCTAAGTCATTTTTCATCTTAATAAAGTAAAATGTAGCTTAACTCAAACCACTAACAGGTAGATAGCGTCAATATTTATATATTGCTTCTTTACATTTGTTTTTTAAAGAGTTGTACATCTATATTTCTAAGGAATATTGTTCTATACTTTTCTTCTTTTTAATAAAATAAAATAAGACTAAAAGTAATACATTAGAAAAGGATAAAACAAACAAGCTGAAGAAAAAGACAAGGCACAAGAAATAGATGCAGATCAGAGATCCACAGTCATTCTCACATTCAGGTACCCCATAAAAATACAAAAATTTGTAATATGTACACAAAGTACATGTAAAGTTGAAAAAAGATACAAATTTTACATAAATAAAACAAAGTATATAAAATAAAAATTAGGAATAATATTTTTAAAATGCTCTGACACGACATTATGAGACAAGGAACCTCCAAAGATGCTGTTGAGTTTATTTTCTGTTAGCATCTACTGCTTGGCATACAGCATTCCCTTAAGAGTAGTTTGTTTCCCCAGGAGATTTCCTTGAAGGAAACTAAGTTTCCATTTGTAAGTGTTTATCAGGTAGGGATAGATTCTGGGTTAGGAATGGGGGCATGTGTCCACTTCTACTTTCAGCACTAATATTTCTGGTGCAGACCATGGAAGGTCCTGTGCATATTGCCTCAGTGTCTGAATTTATATGTACGAAGAGGGCATTGTTTTTCTGGTGTCCTTCATCTGCTCTGGCTCTTACACTCTTTCTGCTTCTTCTCACCCAGGATTCTCTGAGTCCTGATTGGATCATCTGTTAGAGAGCTCCTGTTTAGGGTTGAATACTCCAAGGTCTCTCTCTCATTGTCTACATAAAGTCTGGCTGTGGATCTTTTATTTGTTTCCATCTACTGCAGGTATAAGCTTCTTGGATGATGGCTGAGCAAGGCACTGATCTATAAGTAAAGCAAAGTGTAATGACCCTAACCCTAACCCTAACCCTGACCCTGACCCTGACCCTGACCCTAATCCTAACCCTAACCCTCTAACACTAACCCCTTAGGCGTCATATTATTGCTATTTTTGTTAGACCATTAGTATTTAGTTTTATCCAAGGACTATCTAGTATTGGATTCTTTTGTCACAAAAGCAATGTTCCATTGAATTTCATAATTTTTGACAATTTTCTTTAATCTGATATGTGACAAATATAATACTTATAAAGCCCACCTTTGAGATAGGGTCTTTCTATATAGCCCTGGCATTCTTGAACTTAGTGTGTAGATCACCCTGGCCTTAAATCACAGAAATTCACCTACCCCTCCCAAGTCTCCCAAGTGCTATGGTTAGAGGTATGTGCCATCATTATCTAGACCACCATTATACTGTTAACCCCTCCATATATTTAGTTTTGGAGTGAGTTTCTTTTACATATTGCTAAGGTTAATCTTTATTGTCAACTTGATATGACTTACTACTGTTTAATTGTTTTCTGTCATGAGAAACACCCTGACCACAAGCAACCTGTCAACTTGATTGTTTTTAGAATCACCACGGACATGCTAGATATTTGTACTAGAATATTTCTGAAAGGTTTAACTGAAAAAGAGAGGCATAATTAATGTAGATGGTAGCATTCCTTGGGCTCTGACCCTGGCTTAACAAGAGAGAGAGAGAGAGAGAAAGAGAGAGAGAGAGAGAGAGAGAGAGAGAGAGAGAGAGAGAAGGAGGGAGTGAGTGAGAGAGAGAGAGCAAATTGAATAACTCCACTTCTCTCTCTATGCTTCCTGACTCAGGGTGCAATGTAAACAACCTCTTTCTGCTCTGGCTGTGATATCTTTCCTGTATGATGGTCAGTACCATTTGAACTGTAAGCTGAAATAAGTTCTTTCTCTACTGGGTTGCCAATTGTCAGGCATTTGTTCATAATGCTTAATGAGAAATGTAAAATTAATACACGCAATATATAGTTCAATAATTTTTAAAACATATCTTGTTAGATTTACAAATATATATGGTTGAGTGTGTACATAATATGATCAAGAGTGTGTATTCAATCCCTAGCACCAGGAAAATAAAAGAGATAAAACCAGAACATCATTATATAAGCACTAATAATTTTGTCTTTTACTATAGTTGTACTGATTAGTTCTTGTCAATTTGATACAAGATTGTATTAACTGGAAAGAAAGAACTACAAAAGAGAGCAAACATTGAACAGATTGGTCTGTAGGCAAGTATGTGGGACATTTCTCTGAGTGGGTCCTGGGTTGTAGAAGAAAGCAGGTTAATTAAGCAAGCCATGAGGAGCAAGCCAGCACTTGGCCCTCCTCCTAGGTCTCTGTTTCAGTTCCTGCTTTGATTTCTCACAATGACAAATTCTAATCTGTAAGATGTAATACAAAATTCCTTCCCCAGGTTGCTTGTTGTCAGGGTTTATCATGACAGAAGACAATTAAACAGTAGTAAGTCATTTATATTTCTTTTTAACTACTTATCTATTAGGAACAACACATCCATGTGACTCTTGTTTCTGTCTTCTGCTTGTTCTGTGCGTTTTGTTAGGGTGGTTGCTTCTTGTGTCTCCTTGTAAATGAGGTAGAACAACTTGGGAATTTCATTCTACTTTGTTTATAGTGTATTTCACTGTTGTAGCTTTGCGCAGGCTTTTAGCCACCACGCTGTAGTTCACAGTCTGTTGGAATTATTGTCAGTGTGAGTGAGGTTCAGAGCTCATACACCACTTTATGTCATCCTGTTCTTTTTGTTTGTTTGATTTTAGCATCTTAAGCTGGTTCTCTGTATATATAATCACATCTCTGTTACAATTTTTGCTTCAGCTATCAAGTATAATCTAGAAAAAAACAGAAGAAATTTCCCTTCCTTGTTTGCACCTTCCACTCTTCCCATCCTCCCTCACCCTTCTTCCCTTCCTTCTTTTCTTCTTTTTGCATCTGTCATTGGTTACATTCTGTTTTAAGACATTTCTCAATATATTTGTCAGGGTAGCTTTACTGAAAACATAGACTCCTAATTTTCTTTTATCTTTGAACACTTTTATTTTCTACTCACTCCTAAATATAGGATCCTGGTTTGATAGCTTTTATTATTCAGCGTTTGGAACATGCTGTGAACTTTTTCTCTGTCCTCTGTGATTTTGATGAGAGATCTGTTGTAATTTAAATTGTTTTTTTCTTTCTTCACAGGTGAGATGCAATTGACTTCTTGCTGCTTTCAATATTCTTTTGCTTATCATTATTTTTGGGACTTTCGATAATAACATATCCTAGTATGTACTTCTTTGAGTTTGTATTTCCTAGGCATCTGCATAGATATTTTGAATGTTAATCTTTATATCATTTTCCAAATTTTTGAAATCTCAGCCATTCATACTGAGTGATTTTTTTTAAAAGCTTAGTTTTTTCTCATCTCCTAGAACTCTCTGGTAACTCTAATAAACTATACATAAATATAAATATTATGCATCTATAATATATATAATTGTATATGAAATATAATATAGTGCTATCATACATGATATACATATATATTATATACCAAACAAATATATATTTATATATAACATATAATATATATTTGTCATATATGTGGTGAATATAGTTATGTATGTATATATATGTATATATCATATGTTCAATTTCACAAATTCTTTCTTTTGTACATTCAACCTTTTATCCTACAATAATATATGCTAACAAGTATATATTTGCATTGGGCATTGTACTTTTTTCTTCCTGAAATTTCCAGTACTTCTGCTATCTCATCTTTCTTTGCTAGGATCAGATTTTTTTATCTGTTGAAGAATGTTCATGGGACTCTTAAAGCATTTGTTCATGGCTCTTGTAAAATATTTATCAAAGTATACCATCTTTCTTATCAGAGTGTTGACATTTATTGATGATTTTTTTGTCATTTTCTTTTTTAGAGGATTTCTTGGGAGGACTCATGCTTTGAATTGAAACATAGAAAGTTTGTATATTCTTAGGTCTTTGTGTCTTATCTAAGTACCTACTTTAGCAGGCTTTGTCTAACATTGACTTGGTAGAGAAAGGAGTGTTGCGTCATTACTCCTGGGTGAGATTAAGATTTTTCTCTTGGTTTTCTGTTGACACACTTGATGGTAGGATCTCAGTGTAGTCGTGTTGGTCTCTTTTGTTTACTAGACCAATTTTTACATTAATGGGTCTGGTTCTTTGTATAAAGAGAGCAGATTTTTGTTGGGGATCTTTTATCTCCTCCTTGTCTCTCTCCCAACCTCATTTCTGTCTTTCCTTTGTCTCAACCTGTCCTTTTTGGCAGTATTTAGTCACTGACTTTGCATTCTTTATGTCAAGGATATATGAGAAAACAGAAACAAAACCCAAAACATTTGTGTACTTTATTTATATTGATCAGATATATTGCAATTAGCAGCAGGAATAGAGAAAGGACTAAGTACCCTAGGAAGACAATGTTCTTAATGTCCTTTAAGTTAAGTCAGCTATTATTGTTAGTCATTTAGCAAAAAAAAATGTTACTAATGTGTTGAAAATACAAGAGAATTTATATAGGCATTTGGAAGGATGGATAGATGCTCTTTATCCTATTCAAATTATTGGAAGGAGGTTCAGAATTTCAGGGTAAGGAGCCATCTTGAGTGTCATGCCAAATACTATTGGATTCATGTTAGTTCTATAATTTACAGTGGTAGTCATTATAATTAGGAAGAAGTTTAATGACATGTGCAGTGTATTTGGCATAATTCTAACACCTCTTGGGATGTTTTAACGATACATAGGCAGCTTATGAATTTCAAAAATGCCTACCTGTTTCTTTATTCTCTGCTTAGAAATCATTCTTCTTCTTACATTCTCAGTTATGTTAGTTCTTTTATATGCTACTTGAAGATTTTTCTCCTTGTATTTTGAATTACAAAAATCTGTCTCTGTTTCCTCCTTTAGGCTCTGTGCAGATTGATAAAATGAGCAGGCTTTGGTTCACCCATGTGCCATTTATTTCTGTCAGTTCTCAAAGACATGGCCTTCTTTCTCCTGTAGATTTAAATGTTACTCTCTATTGATTCTGTTGCTAATCACACTCTGCCTGGTCAGTTATGTCCATTTTTGGTCTCGTCTTTTGTGTTGTATGTGCCTCCTGTATGTAGCGTTTGCATCCATGTTTATATGTGATATAATTGATGCTCTTGGTGTCATATTTTTATTCTAGTTTTGTATTTGATACTTACTGCTTTTGTTTTCTGTTTTGTTCGTTTTTTTGTTTTTTTTTTTTTTTTTTTTTTCCTGTGAGAGGGCCAGGCAGTATAGAAGTTCCTCCATCTTGTGTTCTTGTCTAGGTCATTTCAAGATTAACTAGAATTTGATTTTCTTGAAGGAAAATCCCATGGAAATTTACTCAGTTCTCTTCTAGGACCAGAAGGACAAGATGCCACAGCTAACTTATCTTAGCTTCTGTTAAACTGTCGTTTGTGTAAACCTTCCCTTCTAATTAACTTCCTATCTTACTTCTATCAAACTACTTGTTTGCTCAAAACCTCCCTCTATAACTGGTGAATAACATACAAGGATGTGGTTTTTACCTTTAAAAGACCCTTGATATAAATGTTAAAAGCCATAATTGGATCCTCATACCTGAGTGTAGTCTCAGCTACCTGGATAAAAGACTTTCGATTGGATATAAACTATGTCTGGGCTGAGTACTCACTTCTGGTGAGCTCTCTGTAACAGTTCTAATTTTTCCCTCCAATACCACCTTTCTACCTTATGTCCTCTGTCAGTGAGAAAAAATTATGACATTTAACATTTTACTAAAGTTTAAAAAGTTTTAGATGTATATTTCACTGACTTTAATAAAAGTGGATTTTAAAAAATTTCTCCAGTCTGACTCTTAGATTGAAAATTGACATACTATTAAACCTTTTAACAATAGGCCAGCCTACATGCCATCATAACCTTATGATCTCTTAGTTCTAAGAGCTCAGCTGGTGTTACAGTTCTATAATTCTTTTTTGTTCACTCCTGTTTTCACTTTAGGGTTTCATGGGCATCCCTCCCTTCTCTCCTCTTCCTTTCCTTTTTCTTCCCCCTCTTTTCCTGTTTCTTTCAATGAAACAGGGTCATAAACTTTTTCTCTCATCAATGCAAAGGGCACTCTTGAGTTGACAGCAAAGTTATAACAAGAGAAACTACTGCGAATAAAAATAATTTTAAAAGTGAAAAATTAATGGTCAAGAGTAACATTATCGGTTTTGGCAGAATACATATTCTCATCTTTAATGAGTAACTTTGTTAAAGTAATAGAAGCATTTATATAATGTCTATTATTAGAACAAAGAAGGACAGGGGGATGGTCACAAGTGCTTTGTTCTTTGTGTGTTATAAGGAACAGGGTATAGTTTAAACTCTTTTAAATCCCATAATCACATAAGCACTTTTTAAAGAATTATTTTTTACCTGCTTTATTCTACTATAGGTGGAACTATCTATATTTTAGAACAAGGATACTGAGATTATAACATGAATTTCATACTCAATATTTTCAATCATAATACCATTCCTTTATTTTTTTAATGTTAAAATATATTGGTACCTTCATTTGACTGTGCATATAATACAAAAATACTCTACCACAATAATTTGGCTTTTACAATTGTATATTACATATGTGTGCATCACAACCATGAATGAATCTGAGGAGCTAAGAAAAGGGGGTTAAATTTCAGTAGCTGTGAACACCCATGCCCATGTTGAGAAGCAAACCAGTCTTTTGTAAGAGTAGTAACTGCTCTTAACTGCTGATTCATCTTTCCATACCCTCCACTTTTATTAGACTTGTTATTCATTTGATTGACAGTTCTATGTTTCTTACAGTTGAGGTTAAAAAAAGAAATAAACAACATGTATACTAGAAAGAAACAAGAGAAGTTAATTAAAGCTGATATAACCATCTACAAAGATGATATGAAGGCGAATAAATGCTACCATGATAGGTGACTTTATTGTGATTTCAGGTATATAATCAGTACCTAAAATCAACTAATTCACTGTAATCAACATCAAACAATAAGAAATGAAAGCAAGGTACCAATACTTTATAATAAAAAGATATGCAGTATCTGTATATTGTAAATTCCCAAATATTGATAAAGGAAATTATAGATTTCCATAATGAGAGTAATCAGTTGAAAGAGTCAATAATGTTGAGATATCAACTTGCCCCAAACCAATATATGGATTCAAACAAATCCCCAGACAAATCAACCCCTCCTTTCCTCTCTCCCTCCTTCCCTCTCTCTTTCTCTCCCTCTCTCTTCCCATCATTCCCACTTTCCTTGTTCTCTCCTTTCTTCCTTTATTTTCTTCAGTAATATGACCTTAAAATTCATGTGGAAATTTAAAAAACTCTAAAATAATTTTATCTTGAAAAGAATGAACATTGAATACCTGATCACATTTATTTTATAGCAATAAAAACAAGGTTGCATTTTATGAAATAGATACATCAAATACTGTTTTACAGACAGAAACCCAAAAATTTATTTATTTATTTATATATATATATACATATATATATATATATGTATATATATATATATATATATATATATATATATATATACACATACACACACACACACACAGACACACACACACACAATAAATTTTGACATATGGTCAAAGTCACTTTAATAGAAATGTAGCCTTCCAATGAGAGATGTTAGAACAACTAGATATCTAAATGCAAGAAAATAAAACAGAAAAGTCAAGAAAGCTTGATTTTTTTAAAAAAATATCTCACAGCACATACTAAAATTTACTCAAAGTGCCTCATAAACCTAAATGTAAAAATGGAGACTAGGGCGTGTGGGTGTGAGGGTGGTACTGTGAAGAGAGGAGGGAGGGCGCTGCATTCAGGATGTAAATGAGTAAACAAATGAAAATAAAAATACAAATACAGTTTCAAACTGGGGCTTATATATTTTTTAAAAATGGAGAATGTAATGCTTCTAGATGGAAACAGATGTGATTACTTTATCATACCCATTGCTACCTGAAACACTCTGGTCCTTTCTTTGCAGTTATGTGCCTATGAATTCTTTACTCACTACAGTCCCCTCTTTAGTACAATGTGTAACTTAACCATTTAGTTACAAAGCCATCCATGAAACCGTCAAGAAGTGTTTCCCTACTGATGAATGGAACAAACCCCTTCTCAGAAGCAATGAAACATGAGGATGAAACAAACTGAGAAGCTTATGATGGGGTTAAAAAAAATCCCAGTATTTTCAGGAAACAAGTAGTTGTAAAATGAATCAACTAAAATGTAATGGCTATTCAAACCGGAGCACCTTAATTATGGAAAGTCTGCGGACTGTAAACTCAGATGCCCCCATAGCATTTGCTACTTCATGTTCAGTGTTGGAAATACTTCACAATGCAACCAGGTTCATCATTAGCCATATTTTCAGATTCTTTGCTTTCAGTGGCTTTGCTATTAAGTGAGCTCTATCCTAAGCACTCAAACATGCCTGCCTTTATTTCAGAGATGTCATCTCTGGCTAGCCATGAGCTCATAGTAGTGGTCACAGGGGCTTCTGGATCTCTGTCCTCTCTCATCAGAAAAATTTCCCTTATGTATGGCTGAGGCAGGATTTCTATTATTGGCTGGAGTGCTAGTGGGAAACATGGTGTTTCATCATTCCACAGAAATACTGTTCTGTTACAGTAGGAAAATTGTTAACTCTATTGTCCCTTTAAAGTTATTCTGCTTAATTAGTAGTTATTGCCTCTGCTGTCCTGCCACCATCTCACTCATTTTAAGCATGAGGAGAGTCCTTTCCCTCAAGTCTCCTTCCTTACTGAAGTCAGTGACTGAATATATGACAGAGACTTGAACAGAAGGAAGTCATTATGGGATGACTCTCATAGCAAAGGAAGTCTCTTTGCTCTTTGGGATTCGGATTCACAGACTGTCCTCCTCTGGTCTAACAGAAGTCTATCTTTCCTGTGAGAAGGATGATCTGTGATGTAACTAATGAAGCAGCTCTTATAACCCATATTTTGCAGATGATAACACTGGGGTTTGGGGTATTAAGTTTTTGGTCCAAGAGCCTAATACAGAGGTAGCATTTGAAACTTATTCCTTTAGGTGATGTTTTATACTCTGCTTAAAAAATTGTTTTTATCAAATGTGACACACTTTCTCTTATCTTTTCTTGTTGTTTGTTTTTGGTTGCAAAGAGATGGCCATATATTTAAGTGTCAATATTAATGGTTCTCTTTTGATAAAGTCCAAATATCTTCTCCTTTGTGGAGATACAACAGGTTCCTTTTGTAGAACTGCTGATTTCCTCTCTGTTACCGTGTGTGTGTGTGTGTGTGTGTGTGTAAGTGTGTGTGTGTGTGTGTGTGTGTGTGTGGTGTGCTTGTGTAGAACAGAGATGAGTATCAAGTATCTTCTTCCATTTCTCTACCTTATATTTTAAAATTAGAAAAATAACCTTTTATGTTAAATTTCCTCTTAGATTCTTTTATACGTATATCCAACACATCCTGACCAGTCTTCAAACCCATCCTCTTCCATCTCCCTATTGTTTCTGCCTCCAATCTCTATCTCACATTCTTGTCTATTTGCTTTGGTTTGTGATCTACTGAGTTTGTCAGAGAGTTCTGTGTGGTCATGAGTTTGCACCTGTAATTTGGAGTCTGGAGAGAATCAGCAGTGGGTACAGAAGGGGTCCCTCTGTCTGCAGTTGTGTATTCTAATTTTGCACCCTTACCATTGGGTTACAGTACTTTTCCAATCTAAATTTATACTTAAATATATGAGAAAGTGAGGCCTAGAGGTAGAGATAGTGTTATTCATGCTTCTAACGATATACAATGTGCTTATTTATTTGATAAATGTTGAATACCATACTCTTTGTAAAGAGATAATGTTAACTACTGAAATTATGTAAATAAAGATACATAAATTAAATTATAATATTGTTCCCCCTATATAAAATCTAATTTGTGGGTTTTTTTTTTGGAGTGGGAAGTGAATTCAAGATTAGAAATAGATGAAGTAGGAGGGCTTCATACATTCTTGGTGTGGGTTAAATGTGGCATGGACCCAAGTTTCAAAATGAGAAAAGTAGGTCATTATATACTTCAGAGTTTAATCCCAACCATAAAATGTCACTAGGGCAGTCATAGGAGTTATCCCAAATTAGAGTCAGCTAAGCTGATGATTAGGGGATCTGGTCTAGGGTATCAGAATCTCAGGTGGCTATAAACACTGAAATAAAATAGCTAGTTTCAGGATTGCTTCTCAAATACAGGCTGCTGGCAACAACACCAAACTCCTAAAAGTGAGTATTCTTGCCATAATAAGCAAGACCCAAGACAAGAGATTAGTTAGCAAGCAACCTTGACCTGCATAAGAGCTTGAAAAATCCTAAAAATTATCTCCCCACCATGACACAAAGAAAAGTTGACTAATTCATCAATCATTTAAAACTTCAGAAAAAAGTTATAGATAAAAACATAATGAAAAACAAGTTACCATGTAGGGTTAGAGATTACAAAATTAATCTGTGTTAAAACCTGCTTTCATAAACTGTTTTATCTGTCAGATTTCAAACTGCCCAAGTTGGAAAAATAAAACTTTACCTACTACAGCCAGAGAAAGTAGAGATACAGCTATGGAGATTTAAAAAAAAAAAAGAAGAGACAATCAATTCTTAACTTTTACATGTTTTGCTATGTCTGCGTTTTGTGTAGCTGAAGCCAATCATGTACAAGTACTGAAACATTTCTGATTCTAAGTTCTCTATGAGGCAAACATTCTGAGTTTAAATGTGGGCTCTACACACTTTCCACATTGTGTTGTTCTAGAAGGGAGTAGGAGTCTGCCTGCGTGGTACATTCCAGTCTTTGTGGGGCCACTGCCTGCAACAGGACTTTGTCAGGATGCAGTCCCAACCCAGCTTTTTTTGTGGTATTATTTGTGGCAGTCTAAAGGCAGCTTTTCTGTTTTATATTTAAAAAAATCAATAAGAGGGTTCTTGCAAACTCAATCTCATGAATAATTCCATTTCTTTATGCGCTGACAGGACTCTGGTATTTCTGTGCAGGGTCATCGGATAATCTTACCTCTGTTGCCTGAAAATTTATCTTATCAATAGTATTTTGATCGTTTTAGCCTTGCTAGAATGAGATCTTCCTAGCAAAACCATCTCCACAGTAGAGGCTGCTTCAACATCACATTTCTGTGAGGGTGTTTTGAATCTCTGCATTGAGGGATGCTGTTACAGTTCCCTTTGCTGTATTGACACTTATGGACTTTTGTATAAATCATAGAACATAGGCAGTAGGTGACCTAGAGATAAAGTCAAAAATATGTTTTGAAGTTATTGATCTAGTAGACTTTTAGGATTGATAAACAAAAGGAATACTTAAAGACATGGAAAAATCTTTGTTTTACCTTTTTATTACATTATGTATTCAGTGGTGTGTGTGTGTGTGTGTGTGTGTGTGTGCGCTGATGTGCACATTACGAGGAATATATAGATATCAGAAGACAAGTTGGTTCTCTCTGCTCTCAACCATTTGAGTCCCAGGGATTGAACTCCAGTTGTCAGGCTTGGCAGCAAATACTAGAATATATCATAGAAACAGCCAGCAACAATATGACTACAGATTTACAGACAATGAATAATTTGAAAGTTTGCCTGCATGCCTTCAGAGAAATTTATATTCCATATCGGCCTACTATTAGCTGTGTGACTTTGTGCAAATAATCTCAATTCTCTACACAGCTGGAAAATTGAGATAGAAATATTTACTTTACCAAACGTAGCATGTGCTGAGAGAATCAGATAATAAATGCAAGACTGTTAATTAAATATAGATATGCTGGGCTACCAAACTCATATTAATATGAAATTTAAACATAAATATACAGCAGGTATATAAATGTAGATCATAAATAGAATAATTGGGCAATAGTAATAGCGATAGTAACTTATCAGCACAATAGTTTTGAGATTAAATATTATGATGACAACATCTCCCTTCTCCTTGTTATTATGCGTCATCCAATGGATCCTTTAAAGAATGACATTTTCTGTTATATGGGTATGGCTCTATTTGTCTCCTTATTGAAATCCCGATTGTTCAAAGAGATGTGAGGGAATGAAGACAAACCTAACGAGTCCTAGGTAGAAGCAGGAAAAAACAAGAGATGGTTGTGGGATGAGGAATAATGGACCTGCACCAAATGTTTTCTTTAAAACCAAACAAACATAAACAGTGTGTTTCAAATGATTTCAGATATTAACAGAAAGGGCAGGCACTTTCATGTGATAAGCAAAGAAAAGGGAGTTCAGTATTAGCCTGAGAAGGATTTATCATATTTTGAGTTATGCTAGCCTCCAACTGCATGAATTAAAAACGATGTGGTTGCAATAATATTTTAAAAATATGACCATTATTGTTTTTGGAGCACTCCATTTGCCCAGTTTAGTTACTGTCCTTCACTCTGTAAGGTGGGAAAGGAGTAGGGAAGCTGAGAAGAGCTTTACCTAATCTCACAGAGAGGACAGACATTCTGTGGGTAAAGCATACACTAGACTCTTCATCAAAGAAGGCTTTAAGAATGGCATGGAGCTGAGTCTTTCCTGGCTTTCAAAATAATAAAAATTCCAAGTCATAAAAGTAAAATCATAGGAACAATAAGTAAATTCTACAAAAGCAATAGCTTATTAGTAGAAATGTCAACATGGAGGTCTCAGTTATAACTAGATTGGTAGTTTCAGTGGCAGATATTAGCTGCCTCCAAAAACGCCCCACGCTTCTTTTTCCTACTTATGTTAAATCTGAGTTAAACAAGTGGTTAGTGACTCTTTACTGAGCATCTATTATAAATGAAAGGCCATGCTAGGTTTTAAGAACCAAGTTTCACAATGTACTGGTATGTTTGGCAAGTCTACTTGAGGGCTTGGATAGAACTGTCTGGATTGATGGGTATCTGGCTGTGTATGAACTCTGCTCTCCAGTATAGGACCCACAGGATATAGGTGGCTTTCGAATCTGAGGACTGAAGCAGTTTGAGTTAATAATTCATTTAGTTTTAATTAATTTAAATGTAAATGGCTATGTGTGTCACTAAAGTACCATATTTGATACCTGTCCTCTAGATAGAACTCATAAAGTCTGCCTTGTGAAGTTTTGGATGAGGGCCTTGGAAAAATTCCGTTTTTATATGTTTCTTATATAGAAATGAGGGTGTTAAGTTTTTTCTCCCACCTCTCTCTCCAACACACTCATTCCTATTTTTACTGTGTTACTGTGATGCCATTTTTTTCTTTAATGAGTTTTGAATATCTACTGATAGGGCCTGGTACTCCAATGAAAGCTATATTCTCTGATTAATATTTTGTTTTCTCCCATTAACTCTCTAGACTCCCTGCTTCCTGCAAGTATCTGGCTCTTATTACTTGGGTATAAATGTGTATACTTAAGTGTATGAATGCTTTATGTGTGGGTCTTCTGAAATCTCTTTTTCACTTTGGGAAAAAATTGTTTTTTCTTCTATTCTTCATGTATTAATAAGTTGATCTTACTAGTCTTTTTTGTTATTGCTTTGTGAACATGTGGCTATCATAAGAAAATCCATCTCTTTATCATTAGGTAAGTCATCAGACTTCAGACCCTTTTCTGACAGACTTTAGACCCTTTTCTCATACTGTGTGATAGCTTTATGGATTTTTGTAGTTTCTATAGTACATGAATATCCTGCCTGTCAAAGAAGAATCTTTTCATCTCTTTTTCTCATGCTATAGTTTAATTACCATCTCATTAGAGACACCAATTTTCTTTCCTTTCCCTAAAGAATTCCTCCTATTTCTTTAATTTTTTTTTATCACCAGTCACATTGATTTTTATTTGCTCATTATTCCTTAATTCTGCCTACAGTGAATGCTCAGTGAGGAGAGGGTGTTGCCTTTCTTATTCTCAATACAAAGAGTGTGTTCTTTTCGTCTTGTACAAGTATTAGAAAAATGTGAAACTGTTCAGCAAATATCTGTGTCAATAAATTGATCACAGTTTGTCCAATGATTCCCTCCCCCAAATAAAACAAAGTAAACCTGAACTCATCAGAGTATCTGAGTATGGTTCTATAATAGCCATTCTTAATCTTGCTTTATAGTCTTAACTGTTCCATATGTTCTGTGTCAGATGAATAATTCAACACTCAAGTATCCCTTTGTGTGCTTTGTCAAAGACAAATTTATGTGAAAAATTTGAGAGTGTTGTAAACATGATAGGTAAATAGATTTTTGGTGATAATAGGCCGGTAAATAATTACAACATTGTGTGGTGACTTCCATAACAGAGGGTTGTACACTGAGTCTGACTGAGGAGCAGGTCTACACAGAGGCTAAGAAGGATGAGAGCCTATCAGGTGATTTTCAAGATGTGTTATATGGAGTAGTAAAACCAGCATGGATTTTAATGTGGAAGGAACCCAGCTTTTAAGCCTTATTTTGCTGTTTCTTATCTAGGTGATCTGGAGCTAAGTGCACAAATCAGACAGGCCTCAGTTTCCATTCTGCAATGTAGAGCAAGACTCCATCATTTAGAGCAAGACTCCATCATCAGTTTGTTGAGGAGATCAAGACTTGTGCCAAGCTAGTAAGGCTTATGATGAATATTTTCTTTTCTCTTCCTTTCCTACCCCTTCAACTGTGAAATGTGGTGGTCTACATGCTACTCTACCGAAATGTAGTCTTGCCAGGGTGAACAGGGGAACTATACCATTTAACAGGAGGCAGTCATCTGTGAAATGAAAGGTATTTTGGCTTGTCCATGATAACTTTTTACAACAGAGTAATGATTTCTCACCAGATACAGGGGTTGCTTGGAGCTTAGTGGTACTTCATTCTTAGGTTCTGTCAAACTTTAGAAGGGTTAAAAGTTACTACATGATGATCTCTGCTGTGATGCTGAGCTTGCTGGAAAATGAAGTACACATTATAGTTTTATCTCCAGTTTTTGGACTGATGCCTCATGGACATTATTTATTTGAACTCACAGTTCCCTTCTTTGAGACATGGGCATCTCAGTAGGGAGTCACGAAAGAAGTAATGGGTTTTACAGTAAATATAAAGAGAATGTAATAAGTATTAGGGTTTTGTGGGAAGAACTAGATAAGAAGAGATAGATTGTTTAACATTGGTTCTTATTAGGAACTCACTTTGCCCTTGAGAGTTAGGGATAGGTTTCCTTGGTCTACTTTGAGATCTCATTTAATCGCTTGACTGATATATGTAGGTTTATGTGATTCTCTTGGTTCTGTGTTTCTGTGTACACCTATTTGATACTTATAAATTTAAAGACTGTCTCTGTACACCTTCTCTGCCAGGAAGGTATTTTAGTCAGATATCTGCAGAGATAGTCTCTCCTCTGTTAAAGTAGAAACTTCTGGTTTCTTTGGAAAGTCAGTTATGTCAAAGAATATTTTGCTGAAGCAGACACAGGCGAGAGGATGTTTTGCTAAGACAGACACATGAAGGAATGTTTCACTGAAGGGGACACAGATGAAAGGATGTTTGAAATGATGTTTTGCTAAAGCAAGCATGTGTAAGGATGCAGGCTGAAGGATTTTTCACTAACCACACACGTTTTGGTCCACCTTACATTGCATTGCTGAGCTCTGTGTGTGGTGATGCCTTAGAGAGAAACCTGCCAAAGAACTTCACATGAGGTTCCTATGGATTCTTGCTGCTTCTGTGGACTTGGGTGTATTGGCAGAGTGATACCAGTTTTGCCAAGATAGACTCACATGGTGGGGCAAAACCCATGTGAAGATACATGATGTTTAGAGGGAGTATAAATAGTACCCAGTGGACAGTGACAGCAGACTTGTATAGTTGGCTTTGGAATGCTTGTTGGTCTCACATCTTTGGCTTCACTGATCTTCACTTCATTGAGAGAGGCACGAAAGAGAACTGGCATCCCTGCTGATCCTGGTTGCTCCCACTGACTTGTGCTGATTCAGTGGAGGGCTGCCTGTTTCTGTTGGGTCATGCCACCACTGCTGATTCATGTTTGTTATCCCATCACTACTGAACTGGACTGCTGGTATATTTGTGAAGTGTTTGAGAATGGATCAAGCTACCGCTGCTGATTCCTTTGAACTGATCTGTTGATTTCCTGACAACACAAATTGGACTTGCTCTAAAGAATAATTTCTAAACAGGTCAACTTCACTTGTATCTTAATAACATTTCTTTTCCACTACCTCTGGGCTAGAAGGCAGGTTAAAACATTTAAGAATCCTTAGTAAAAATAGGGTTGAGAAAAATCAAAGCTAAACACTGCCTTTGTTAATGCTACCTGAGTGTGTGTGTGTGTGTGTGTGTGTGTGTGTGTGTGTGTATTGCATGTGTGTGTAATTTTACATGCATAAAAATAGTATGACACAGAGTGGTATATTTGGGACATGTGGTATTACTTTTAGATTTTTTAACTTCTCCGGACTTATTTCCAGAGTAGCTGCACTATTTTGCAGTAGAACCATTGAAATTAGGCCCCAGGGAACATCATGGAGGAGGGGCAGAAAGGTTATAAGATCTCAAGGACAAGGTCTTCTCTGAGACCATGTCTCCTGGAAGTGACCTGAGAGCAACATCCATGCCACCTCAACAGTAGGGCTGCCTGAACAACACCTGAACAATGGCAACACCAACAGACAAACTATCACGTAAGGGGGAAATATCATGAGTCTCTATCCCTAGAAAAAGAACTACAGGCAACAAGGGACTGCTCAGAAAGGAGAATTAGTCATTCCCAGAGATGAGCCCTATAACTGGTTATCCTGTATCATGGCTAGACCTGAAATCATGCATATATAAGCAATGTTAAACAAACTCAGCAGGCTGTATTTATGTATTTGTAGATTTATACATAAGCATAACAAAAGCAGCTCAAGGAAAAGAAGCCATAAATTTGAGAGGTAGTAATAGGGAGGGGATATTTGAAGAGCTGGAAGGAAAAAAGGGGAAAGGGAAATGTAATTATGTTTCAACTACAGTGTCTATGTATTTAAAAAAATAAAGACTAGGTAAACAATGGAGATTTGAGAAATGTTTATGGAGTGAACGGATAACGTGCTTCCTCTTTGTGTTCCCAGATCATTCTGTGGAAACTTTCACTAGTTCATTTAGAAATGAGGTAAAATAGAAAAATCAAAAATAGCTTGTGTTTAATTTCTAATATTTCTCCCATTGCTAAACTTTTTCTTAAATTTCCATGGGTGAGAAAGTGCTAGAAGTTGTCACTGGAAAAGTTTCTGACTGGAGGCGTAGGGTCATACCTTCGGAGCATCAGAGTAGGACTGAATGTCTATGGCCTTAGTATGTCTTAGCTCAATTTAATAATCATTTAAAACCATTGTAGTAATTTACTGTGATGGATATTGGTTGTTGGCTGCCCTGCATCTGGAATTAACTAAAACCCAAATGACTGGGCTCCTTTGTGAGAATATTTTTTCCTTAATTAAATCAGTTGAAGTGGGAAGACCCACTCCTATCCCACATTTTGGAGGTGAGAAGTTCCACCTTTAATCTGGGCCACACCTTCTCCTAGCAGCCTATATACAGGACGTGGAAGAAGGAAGCTTGCCCTCTCCTTGCCTGCTTGCCCTTTCTCTCACTAGCATATTCATCCTTCACTGGCATTAGAACCTATTTCTACAGGATTCCGGCACATATTAAAGACCAGCTGAGACATCCAGCTTTGTGGTCTGAACAACTACTGTATTCTTGGATCCTTCATTGGTAGATAGCCATTGTTGGACTAGTTGGACCACAGCCTGTAAGCTGTTCTAATGACTCCCCTACCGCCCCCCCCACACACACACAATTGGTTCTATAAGTTCTGTTTCTCTAGAGAAACCTGACAAATACATTTACTATTTGTACACACAATGTTGAATTTTTGAGGAAATTGAAAACATTTCATTCTTTTAAAAGCACATTTGTGTATCTAGAATCATGTGTATAGAATCAATTATATCTTATGTCATTGGTGTTCCTTTATCTCAGTTTAAGCGCAGAATATCTTAAATGGGAATTAATAACCCAAAATTAGTTGAAATTTATTTATTCTGGGGGTGTGTTAATGTCCTTCCAAACATTTTAAAAATTCTTTGATTCTTCCAGGTGATTTGATTTCTTTTCTCCATGAAGCCCCTGTGGGTCATGAGCTTGTTTCATTTGCTCATTCTCTTAAGGGAAGCAGTTATTGGGAAATTATTTGGCAAAGGAGAAAATACAGAGAATCTGAGTAAGTCTCCAATGGGCTTGGGGCTGGAAGTGTTCACACTGAGACTAAACTTAAATACAGCTGCCAGTCATCACCATCAGCTACAGCTAAGCTGTATGGCAGAATATAAAACATTTTCTTTCTAACTCTGCTCACTGGCTCCTAATATTATTTACAGTACTATTTTCAAGCTGGCAAAGAATTTGGTAACAGAGATGACCGTGTGTTTTTAGTACATAAAATACCCCCAGCAAAGACTGGAGTATGGAAAGGGTACGCAGGCTCAGTGAACAATGGGGTATTTGTGTGTAGGAGGGAGTAATAGAGGGTGACAGGATAGATTCTGCAACTGTTATGTGGAACATGAAGTCTCTAGAAGATTATGCTTACAGTGTGTAGGAGCTGACCTCTGAGATGAAGGGCATGCTAAGTCCATTAATTTACACATGGAGTGCTAATGGGGAACCCAATTAGGCAAGCTGCCTAATTGCTATGCTTTGAGACACTCAAATCACCAGAGTATTCAAAGTGTTATTTCACTTATTCATATAGGTGCATAAACTCTGATGCCTTAGACATGAATGCCTTTGTTGTAAGCTGATTAAATAAATAGCTTTCTTTGCATTTTTAAAGGCAAAATTCATATGTTGGGCTTGATTATCATGTAATTAACTTTGGTTTTAAAGACATCATAAATTTAGAGAAAATTTTGATTTTTAAAGATTTATTTTATTTTTTAATGCATGAATGTTTTGTTCACAGGTATGTCTACAGAACACAAGCATGCTTGGTGCCCATGTAAGTCAGAAGAGGGCATCAGATTCTCTAGAACTGGAGTTAAGGAGGCTTGTGAATTACCATGTGGGTGCTATGAATTAAACCTAGGTCCTCTGCAAAAACAAGTGCTCTTAACTGCTGAACAATATCTCTAGCCTCCAAATTTGTTTACTTTTAATTAATATTTTAATGAACTATCTATAATACTAGTCAAGTCTATCTAGTTAGGTTATGCAATAATTTGTTTCTGCAGAAATGTAGGCTGTATATTAATACTTACTGTAATGAATGAATAAGTGAGATTGTACTTTTGCATGATACCTTTATAATAAAAGCAATGAATGAGCAGTAACATTATTTCACTAGGTATTCCTTCATACATAGACTGTCTTAAAGCATGACATAAGAAGTCGGAGAAAATGGACTGTCAGTTTGTCACTACATCCATTCATTCACTCATCCATTGATTCATCCACACAACAATATGAACTTATTGCGCACTTATTTTTAAAGAGTTTTATACATGCACACTGTATTTATAACCCCACCTACTTTTTAACATCTCTTCTACTTCCCTATCATTTACGAACTCTTATTGTCTTACATGAACACACATATGTAATCATACAAATGCCCTTCTGAGTTCACTGAGTGTTGCTTATATGTATATGTGTTCAGGGCTGATGGCTATGGGTTGGATAATCTGTGGGGCTAGTCCCTGGGAAAGATGGATTCTCCCTCACTCTCAGTAGCAGTCTGTAGCTCCTTATCTAGGGTGGGGCTTTGTGTGGTGTCCCCCATCCACACTGGCATGTAAATGGTGTTGTATTTGTGCAGGTCTTTAGATAATCATGTTGTTGAGATTTCATGAGTACAGCTTTCATGTACTGTCTAGAAGAAACTTGCAGCAAACGCCTGGACCTTTGTCACTTACTATTTTTCCAGAAGTTCTTTCTTGAAATTAAAAACTTCTCATGTCTCAAGTGCAGTCTCAGATCAATATCCATGGGTTCTAACCCTTATTTTCATTTAGCTATGGACTGCAAATACTCAAGGAAATAAAAATTGTGCCTGGGATACAGAAAGTCCTTTTGGTTCTTTGTCATCATTCCCTAAGCAATAACATATAACAACTATTTAAACAGCATTTGCTCTGTATTGCATATTATATATACTGAAGAAAAGATATGAACTAAAGGTAGGAGGTGCTTTGTTTATACACAAATATTATATTAATTTAAAAAGGTAATTGAACACCTACAGAATTTTAGTATTCTGGAGTATTTAAAACCAATCTAGCTCAGACACAGGAGTAAATATATTGTGTTGTTTTAGGTGATAAAACGGAACATATACCATTCTTGCCTGCATGAAGCTCCTGCTGGGTATATTATTCAGTGGCTGCTGGTTCAAATCATCACAAACCCAGTGTTTTAATTTATAGCTTGTCACCATATAATTTTGTGAGCCAAAGCCTCAAAATCATCTCACTGGCTAAAATAGAGGTGCCAGAAGGACTGTGTCCCTTTCTAGTGCCTGTAGGAGGGAAGTGCTTCTTTGTCTTTTCTATTCCATACAGGCTGCTCCTGTATTTGGGTCATGGCCCTCCATGTATCTCCAAACCATCATGCTGAATTCTTATTTTTGTTTCTGATCCTCAGAAAAATATTCAAGGTCCTATGGATATCATAGAGCCTTAGTAATTTGAAAAGGTTATGGAAAATACAAATTTCACCGACTTGAATATACTGGAGCTGAAATATATTTAAAAAGATCGTTAAACAAATGTATAAGTTATTCAGAAGTTCAGTGTGGAGAAACACTAACCTGATCATCCATAGACTAAACATTGAATTATAATATTGCTTATTTTTGGTGTGTGTGTGTGAACACTTTTCCATTTCTGTGTAGGTTATAGTTAATAATGGTTGTATTATATCCACAGCATGTTAACTGGAAATAAAGCAAAAATGATTTAAATGATTTAAGCCTTTAAAAAAAAAGTGAAACCTTAAAGGATTCTAAGAGCAGAGAAAGAATCAAAAATAAATGAATCGCAATTTCAGATTCCATGTGAGATGTCCTATTTTTCTCTCTTGGACATGTGAGAAGAACTTGGCTATACCAGACCAAGAAAGATTCTTAAAGAAAAGAAAAATTCAAGTGTTTGGTTGTGGAAGGCATGAGTGATAAATTCAAACCTGGGCCACTTACTGTATTGTAGTAGATAGTTGAGATGGATGAAATTTATAAAAACAGGATGAAATTATTAAATAAGTCTCCTCTGAGAAACTATTTGGTGAAATAAATAATGAAAAAAAACAAATTATTTCTTTCATATAATTTTTTATACCTAGGGAGGTACACAGAAATGTATAGCTGTTCCTAGAATCCATGGTGGAATTATTGGTTTCAGGATGCTTGAGGGATATCAAAATTTGCACATGCTCAAATCTTTTATACAAAGTGATATAGTAGTTACATAAAACCACACACCCTTTCCATATACTTTAAATAATGAGTTGATTATAACATCAAATATAATACACATGGTCTATTAAGTAGCTGGTATACTATGTTGTTTAGGAAAGAATCTCAAAAAAATTCTTTACATGTTCAGTACAGAAATTATTAACATTTGATCCATGATTTGTAGAATTCATTGACGAAAGACCCATAAGCTAGTTGTTCTAAAGACAGAGATTAAGAACGATCAATCAAACTTTAAAATTAATTTGGGTAGCCTCCAAAGGTTGAAAGTAAAATGATAAAAGTTATAAAGCATTTCAAATAATAACTAAAATAAAATTGGTCTGGAGACTCATATAGATCGTTTAAGTTTTCTGCAAATTACCACAAATTTGATAATTAGATTACAAACTCCTAGAAACAAAGGACATCCTTGTCCTCTCTTGACAACATTTACTTTTGGAGGGTTGACATATCAGTGAGTATCTTTGTGGGGATGAGGAGTGGGGCCAATATAAAAAGGGAAACGTTTTAATACAGGCATGCTTCAGCCGTGGTTAGAATTCACTGACTGTGTGTCTGAAAGAAACCCACTCCACTTCTCTGAATCTCATGTTTCTCAGTTCAAATCTAAGGCTGAAATTTATGCCATATTTAAAGTGTTTCTATGACTCAGAAATATAGAATATATTAATTTCTCATTTCTAATAAATATTTACTATTTTATTAAGAGGTATAGAAAGGGTTATGATTTAATTTTCAAATGAAAAGGCCTTGAAATCCTCCAACTAGGAAGAGTATACAAACAGACATATCAGGGCAAGCTAGACTAATCGTCATGTTGTTTGTTAGAAAACAGCACCGGGATTCATTGCAGTAGCCCATTATCAAAACAACATGCTTTTATCTAATTGGATTTTAAGCAGACCTTTTTGGTTTTTAATGCTGTACAATTCTCTTCTTATTCAAAGTTTAAAATGGCTTGCTGTGAGATCATTAATAAACACTCCTGTTAGGAATGATTTTCTTTCCAGCTCTTCCTATACAGAGAGCAGGGACCAATGCAATAATAAGAGCACAAACATATTCTCTCTTCAAGATATCTGTGGTCATAGGACAGGCTCATTAATGTTGTCATGGCAACCATCTCCTCACAGGTTACATGCCTGTGAGCTTCTACTAAGATGCAAATTCTAGCTTAAACAAAGCAAGCTAACTCCAAAATGACATGTCAATTTTCAAGGGCATGTGGGGTGATCCTGAGGGCTTTATTTTTTCCACATGCATTGTGTAATTTAGAAACCTTCCCTTTTCCTTTTGTCTTCTATGTTGATTTTAATTTTGCCTGAAAGATGCCTTGTCCAAAGAGAAAAGGAAAATAAAAAATGAGCTTCTCATGTGCTTTTCTTTTCACATTTATTTACTTCTTGGTTTTGTCTGTCTTACCATCTTTGATGAACCATGACAACCTATGTAGAAATGTACACAATTCATTCTAAAAGGACACAACATAATCTAATTTATTGAGCCATCATCTTAGATTAGATCCACATTTCTTTTCAATATGTTTCCACTACAGTGCTGTTTTAAGGACTATAGGCCAGAAATGGAGAAATATAGATGAACAATTAGCTACATTTAACATCTTGTTGGATATGGAGGTAGATACTCTTTACTTGAGTCTCTGTATCTTAACCTTGGCCCATGGACTGCTGCTGTTGCCTCTGTTTCATATAGAGAAGTAGAGGAGGGGTAGACCTGATTTAGCCTTCTTTTGAGAAAAGATCAGAAGCTAATTAATTCAGTCACAGGCAGATCTCCACTGGGTTTGTCTTTCTAGCTAGTGTCACTGATGTGTCTCTGCAATCTTTGCTTTCTCCTGCTAAAGTGATGGAGTTTGCTGTACCTATACTTCTAGTTCTCTGTGTAGAAGATTTTCTTTCATGCCGTTCTTGCTCTATTTAGGATAATCAGTATTCTATGAGCTTCTAATTGGCTGTACCTGTCTTAAATGTGACAGACTATGTAAGGCAGGCTTGCCTTCTCTACTTCAGTGGGGGTTAGATGTGGACCTGTTTTGAAAGTTTGGGATTTGGGTGCAAAGGTAAACTTTCACTTCAGTCACAACACACAGCCAGCTTTGAGTGTCAATAAGCAAAGTAGGCATTGGGCACTACGACAGGATGCAATAAGAGACTTATGAAGACGCAAGGTAGAGAAGGGATTTACCTTTAAGAACTCTAATCTATATATAAATCAGAAGAGAAGAAAATATAAACAATAAGAAATAATTCAGTGTCAACTGGCCAGACTGCCCTGAGCTCCCAGAGTACATATGGCTGGACCTATGGCTCTGGCCACATATGTGGCAGAGGATGGCTTTGTTGGACGTCACTGGGAGGAGCAGCCTTTGGGCCTGAGGGTGTTTGATGTTCCAGTGTAAGGGAATGCCAGGGCGGTAAGGTGGGTGTGGGTAGGTGCATGGGGGAACACCCTCATAGAGACAGACGGAGGGCAGATGGAATCGGGTGTTTCCGAAGGGGAGACATTGAAAGGGGAATACAATTGAAATGTAAATAAAGAAAATATCCAATAAAAAAAGGAAATAATTCAATACCAAGCAGTGTTACCAGTCAGTATAGGCAGGGTTATGTTTTGGTAAACACAAACAAAACAAAACAAAACATCTTTCAAATTATATAGGTTCAAACAGCGTAAATTAACTTTTCTGGAGAGGACAAAAAGGGCCACCTCTTGTTTACTCTTATAAAACAAAAAGAATTTGGAACATTACAAGAAGCTGCTTGTTAATTTTAAGCAGCTGAGTGATACAGTTTGATAGTTGAAAGTTTGTCTAGGTCTAGCTTTAAGTGCAGTGTTCGTGAGAAAGGTGACAGCAATGAGATACATCGAACTCAATGGTTCAGGCAAGTTAAGATGCTGACTTGGGAGAATGAAGAAAAACAGGCATTTGCAGACACATTTTAGAAGGTGAGTCAATAATGTTATCATTAGACAAGATGTGGGTGGTAGATGGAAAGGTCTCCAAGACATCACTTTGGACTTTTATCCAATCATATGGTGGATGACAATGTTATAACCCCAAATAGGGAGTTGATGTGAAAGAAAAAGTATGGCTCTGTTTGGCCATATTATATTTGAGATGTCATGTATGCTATGTATAGATCTATATCTCTATATCTCTGTATATATATAGGTGTTTATATAATCTCTCTCTCTCTCTCTCTCTCTCTCTCTCTCTCTCTCTCTCTCTCTCTCTCTCTCT
>NW_021604608.1:2235151-2250464 GCF_004785775.1 Grammomys surdaster
TCTCTCTCTCTCTCTCTCTCTCTCTCTCTCTCTCTCTCTCTCTCTCTGTGTGTGTGTGTGTGTGTGTGTGTGTGTAGAATCTCCATCCTATTGAAATAAAGAAATTTATAACAGTTAGTTATATACAAGCCATGAACTCACAGAAAGGTCTCAGACCACAAGTATCAGTTTGAAAATCATGCATTTATTGAAAAAAAAACCTTTACTGTAAAAAATATTATCAATTTTAACTATACAACAATGTATGTAGGTTTTCTCAAAGAGATGTAAATAAATGCCTAGTCACCTCAGATAGATGATAGAACCAATGACAGCATAGATAACAAGTCTGCCCGTCTAGCTTAGTGGACCAGTGGGCTTATTAGATAGAATTCCTCATAGAGACCCAAGCGATCTTGCCAAAGCATGGGTGACTCAAAAGCAGCCATAGCACCAAAAAGCACACCCCAGCATTGGTGACAGCTCAGGAAACCTAAACTTGAGAGAAGATGGAGTCTCTCCTTCCCCAGCAATTAATTGCTTACTGCTTTTGTAGCCTTGGGGCGGATCCTTGTAAATCTAATCAGTTTTGGAGCCTTACAAGCTTTGTTGACTCACTGATTATCACAAGTCTCTTTTTCTCCCTCCTGGGAAGGAATGTTTTTAATCTGGAGGAAGTTGCTACATAGCACTCTATCCCTTCCACTGACCATTAGTATTATCTCCACCCACTTTCCACGGTATTCCTTGAGCCTTAAAGAAGGTGGCATAGAGGTATGATTATTTTCCTTTGTCTATGCCTGAGTACTGAACGGCTATGCCACAGCAACAGTCACTTATTATCAGCAGCTTGGCTGGCTGTGAATCTCTGCAATTACCTTGTGCAGACCAGAAGTTCGATTCAGTACCAATTGATGTGACAACACCAATAATCAATATACATAAACACAAAAGGTTTAGAGGGCAATCTGATAGGTATATCATATCAATTTAACAAGACAATAGATGTTGCTTCTCTGCTGGGACCATGAGCTTCCCTGCTTTGGCATTTTCTCATGGTTTATAGCATCAGCTATGAGTTCCTTCCTCTGGAACAGATGGTTGTGTCCATATAAATTGTGTCACTACTTCGCCAGCAAATACATCTTGCCTGGCCTATTGGTAATATAGAATACAGGATTCATAATTATGCTGGATTACTGGTGATAATTATCCATCAACATCCCAAATAATGCCTCTCAACATTATGAAGATCTTTTAGGAGGGGGAAGCCTTCAGCTCACTCCCGGTTTGATTTATCAATGTCTTAAGCTAATAAATACAATGTTTTCAACTCTATAGTCTTCCTATAGTTGGGACATATAACCACAAGCAGAAGCAGTAGATTTTATGGTTTGCAGGTCTTTAAAGGTCTATCTCTGGCTGAAATTAACAAGGTGATAGCCCAGCCCCGGCACTAGGATATTCATCTAAAACCTTATAACCCAAGGAGTTCTGTTTCCAAATTGTGTAGCATGGCTTTATTCAAATTCTTTAAAATTAATGTTTTCATTGTTCTTCTACATCAGTGGTTCTCAAGCCTCCTAATGCTGAGACCCTTTCATATATTTTCTCATGTTGTGGTGCCCCCCAACCATTAAATTATTTTTGTTGCCGCTTCATAACTGCAATTTTGCTACCGTTATATATTGTAATATTAATATCTGACCCAGACATTCAGGATATCTGATATGTAACTCCTGTGAAATGATCATTCAACCCACAAGGGGGTCACGACCCACAGGTTGAGAATTGCTGTTCTCAATGCTTTTTCAAATCTGTAAGAAACGCAGGAGTTAGCCTTATGAAACCTTTCATAGACAGGATCTCTGAAGACTACTGTCTGCTGCAAACAAATGCTAATTGGTCTGGAATGGCTAAGAAGAAAGTAAAAACAAAACATTAGCAAGATTCAGTACAGTATGAAAGACCTCGTCACTTGTGTTAATTGTTTCATTAAAAGATCAGAATTGTGTTCTGCAACGAGGATAGGAGGAGTACCCCAGCTAGCCTTCCATCATCTACGTTCATTTCACATGAGCTGCACTTCCATTTCTGCTGTCATGGTCTTGATGAGGACAGCTTGTGTTGTTAAGCTTGCCTCAGCGTCAAGTGGGAGCACTTGCCACGCTCTTCTCTGCCTTGCCTAACGCTAAAGTTGGCTCCTGAGTTCGGATAGTAGCATAGCCTTTGCCTTTCTAGCAATCACACCTGGTTGCTCAAAGAACCACAAGCTGGATGAAAACTCTCTGCTCCCAGTATATTTCCTTGCAGAAGAGAAATGTACTCTATGAATTTTAGAGGATAACAACCCACCCCTAGAGCCGGTGTCTCTCATCTGTACTGTTTTATCGGTTACGTCTTCTGTGAGCTGTTACCCCTTTAAAACCTTCCAGACATGTACTAGTATAAGATTCTGCTTTCTGTTAATGCCCCTCTCCCCAGCAACTCGATTTTTCTGTATTTGCCTACAGGTGGCCTTGGCAGATTTTTTTTTTTTTTTTTTTTTTTTTTGTCAGCTCTGATCTTCTCTCATTCTCTTTAGGTGGTTTGAGCACTTTACAAAACATAACTGACATGCTGGCTTATGTCATTCAGATATATTATGCCTCTTCTGTGTTGAAAGATAATATCCCATCATGGAGCCCAGCGAAGCCATGGAAGCACCTTACTAGCTCTGAATCCCTTGCTTAATAAACCTTTTTAGACTTTCCTGTGAGCACAGTTCTGTCTTCTAAAGCTCTAGTTCAGAACCCCTTCTGCCCTTTACTCCCTAATATCTAGTGGTACTCACATGGTACAATCACATGTCTGTAATTCTATATATGAGCCAGTCTATCAAGGAATTTCATTGTTTCAGATTATGTGGTCTTTGTCCAAAGGCTGGGCAAATTGTTATTTAATTTCTCATCTTAGTACCCATGGCTCTCAGACTGATCCTGTTTGCCCTTCTACCATGTCCCACAGCCTTATAAACTAAGTTGTGAGAAGACATTTCATTCCTGGCTCAATTTTTTTCCTAATTTAAGCAGTTCTGATGCAGAGTATTCTCAGATTATCATAGTGTCTTGTGCTGGGACATGCCAAGTCCCCATCTGCATGAGACATCATTGGTTTCCCATTCTCTTCATCACAGTTAGATCTCTAGGTTATCTTTCACCACTCCTATCCACCCATACTCTGTCCTCCATGGGCTACAAGTTTTTGAGTCCCAGGAAGGACTCTTTTTAAAATTTGTATTAGTTTATTCTCTGACAACTTCATTATGCTGATAATACGTTCTCATCACACTTATTCCTCTTCCCTCTCTTACTCTTTTCCTCCCCAAATAAACCCCAGCTTCCTCTCCCCTCCATCAACAACCCAGGAAAGACTTTTTAGCACCCATTTAACTTACCCTTTCTTCTTCTTGCATTATTGCAGCTATAAGAAATGGCAAACCAGCAACCCCATTCCATCCCTCCTTATTTTCTGTTTCCTTTCCAAATCAGAGGCTAATGCAGAGAATAACATCTACCTGCCCTTTATCCATTGTAAAGTCTCCCTTAATGGGAAAGTTTCTCCCGGGCAGACAGAGCAGCTCTAGTTGTGTACACTCTACCGCCATAGAACAAAAACTGTGAAAAAAAATAGTATCGTGTATATGAAAATATTTTGTAAAAAGAAACCATTTTTATTTACCTCAATAAGTGCTTCTAGAAATGAAATGAATCTCTGACTTTGTCTGTAAGACCATGTTCTTTCTCTTTTCCATCATCCTTAGGTCTGTGTCCCATCATGAAATATATACTGTGTTCCATTCCATGTCCAGGCCCTATGATCCCCAGAGTCGCCCTTCTCTTCCCTACTCTTTTCTTCATCACACCCACCTTTCACTCAGTAGTTTCAGAACTTAGTGATACCCTCAGAATATTCCAGATGCTATTGCATCACAGGAAAAAAAAGGTCTAATGTGACAATCCTCTCATATAATGTATGATACTGAATCATAATACTGAAAAAAAAAACTGGCAAGAGATAGACTTGATATCCATAGATGAGTACCACTCTGTAAATCAGTATTTTAAAACATGCATTCTTTTGAGAATTTTTCTAAAGCAGTTCATTTGTGGTGAGACACGGATATTTTGGTTATTGAATATCTCTTTCAATGCTTCCTATTAATAGAAAAACTATATTTTCCTTAAATATTAACAGAAAACACAACAGGTACAAACATATGTTCTCCTGACCAAACATGATTGGATGACAACGTAAGTAACTCTGAGAAAAAAAAAAAAAAAGACAGACACAGACACCAGAGCTGAAGAGCAGGGTGGGAAAGAAGCCTTTTTTCACATGACAAGAGTCAAATGTATGAACAAAAGTGAATTATCTGTGATGGAGGTAGCCTAGGTTCAGATAGGAACATCCAAAAGGTCATGTCTGTGAGGAGGTAGAACACTGACAAGACCATAGCCAGGACACAAAGATGAGGGTTCATTCACAGTTCAGATATCAGTTGGTTTGGATCATTCTCTTGGGCATGAATACTCATTTACGAAGGTACAGCCACATTGGAGACAGTATTGTATTTATGACTTACCATATTTATGAATGTTATTAATGTTTTAAAGTGGAAGGCTTCTCTTCCCTCTGAGAATTTATTAAAAGTGGAATTGGTTAATGCTGAGACTCAAACCTAGTTAAAGTTATGGGTATCAGTAACACTGAAACTTGTGAAATAACATTCACAAGTCTAATAATCTATAAAAATAGTATAAGGATAATATTCATGAGTGGGTCAGCTGTATCCATCCATGGCATATAACTTTGTATAAGAGGGAACAGAAAAAAATAAAGAGGAGCTTGTGGATGGGGAAGAGAACTGTGAGATTCTGAATTCTGGACATGACATCACTACTGGACACATCACTTCACAGCATCTGTGGTTTCCTGTATGAGATCTGTATAAGATAAAACCAGTCCCAATTTCATCATGGAAGAATGAGGGCCTTGAGGGCCTTCCTCTCTGGGAGGAGTGATCGGAGGCTGATGGTGTTGAGAGAGAGTTATTCTATTTTGTCCATTAGTAGATGACAATACTTGGATAATTTTTACACATATACATGAATTCGTTTATGCTTTAAAAACTGAAACAATATTTGGAAGGAGACAGCTGTGGAGTTGAGACAAGGCAGTGATAAATGTGTATGAAAAATATACATTATATACAAATATGAAACTTTTGAAGAATTAGAATCATTATCAGAAAACAAAACAAGATATCTATGGAGGCCATCCTGCTGCTCCTTCTGGGTTGGTGTTCTCTCTTTCCATCCTACTGTTTTGACTTGACTGCTGAATCCTCTATTTTCTCCTCATTTTCTTTCCTGTGTGTCCTCTTCACCTTCTTTCCTCTTGTCATTCATTTTCTCCATTTTCTTTTCTAGTTGTTTTCCTCCTCTCTCTTTCTTCTGCTATTCCTTTTGCTATTCTATTTCTCTATTCACTTCCTTTTCTTTTCATCTTTCTCTTCTTTCTTTATACCCCCACTCACCCCCCCTCCTTTTTTGTTTTAGGAGTTAAGAGGCAAACACAGAGATCAAATGAATTAAATGTAATAGCAAACATTTAGTTAGGGTAAATGGGTGGTATATGGCTCTCATAAAGGGAAATAGTGAGAATAAATAGGTAATGAACTAAGACTGTGGTAAAAAACTTCTCCAAAGTGTGGCCATGACAAAACAGCAGAGTTAAACACAAACCTCTAAGAGTTTATATAGGCCTGGCACAGGGGATCAAACCTCTAATTCTAGCACAAAGAAAGCAGAGGCAGGTGGATCTCTATGAGTTTGAGGTTAAATTGACCTAGAGAGTGAGTACTATGACAGTCAGGGCCAAATGTGATACTGTGTTTGAGAGGAGTTTTATAGAAAGAACATGTCAAAGCCATTTACCTAAATTTAATTATAAAACAGTGACAATGTCTATACCTGAAGATATTTTAAGTTGTAGCCAAAAGTTTTACTCAATTGGCTTAAATAAAAACAAATATCTGCCTATGCAAAGAAAAGATCAAATGTAGGCAAGACAAAGTGACATTGCACCAGGCCCAGGTTCCAGGTTGAGTGAAACAGGCAGAGAATTTTTTTTTTTCAAAAAAAAACTACTAGAAAGCAGAAAAGAGATTGGACTCAATTGTGCTGGTACAAAAGGCCAGAGGCTTTCCAGCTCTGGGTTGAACTGGAGAAGTACCAGAAGACCTTAGAGTTGGGTTGTTCAGTATGATTAGGTTCTTCTCCCATTTGTCACTTTCCAAAGCTAGACTCTTATCCTTCCACAAATACTGGAAGATGTGTACTTATCTTCCTTCATGATTACATTTCAAAGGAATGAGAGGACAGACCCTGCAGACAACTGTCCTGCACTATAAATCTGCCAGCCATGTGGATTTATGTCTCCCAAGGGCAGAGAAACAAAGGAGCCGCACATTTTCCAAACTAAGCTCTGTACAAAAAGTTTGAAGACTATATACATTTTTGAAGTTATACATTTTCAAGACTATACATTACTCAAGTTGAGAGTTATGGTAATGCTGTCATAATAAATGGTCCTGAGGATGATTGAATCTGAATTCAGAATGATAGTTTTAACTAGCTAGAATATTTCTAATTTCTTTCAAATCCACTTGATAAAATAAAAACAACAATTTACTGCTTGCAGAACTGAAAGCCAAGTTTAGTAGGCATTGGATGTCATTGAGTCCAAGTGCTTACATTTGATCATAAATCTAATAGTTTTTTTTTAATTTATTTCTTTACATGGCTTATTTTTTAGGCAAGGTTTGTTCTCTTTGTGTCAAAGTATGCATTATCAACCCTAGGTTTCCTTGATCCTTCCTACCTAGCATAATGAAATTAGAGTCTCATTTGAAGTGATTTCAGAAATTCTGACAATTTTCACTATTAAGCTTAAAATTAGCTGTTCTGCTTTTGAATCTCTTAAATCAGAGGAGTATTTATTTATCTTCTTATGTTGGAGTTTATGTGTCCCTAGGTCTAGAGGGTAAATTCTCCTCAAGTAGAGAAAGGGTTTATCACTGTACTTTGCTAAAAAAAAAAAAAAAAAGCTGAGATTTTTGCCATGAAGGCTGCAACAGGGGGCAGTTGTAACAGGGATTTTGGTTTGGTGTGGTTTGGTTTTTCAACTCTTCCTACTTCATACCAGAAAAAAGACAGATTGGAAATACACTGAAGTTAGGAAATAAAAATAAAAAAGCTAGGGTGAGAAATCAATCTGGCTCCATCCTTATTAACTGATGATGGAACTGGTGTGTGCGGCAGTGTTTTCTCTACCATGCAGTTTTCTGTACCATGTACAAGCTAACATGATACCAGCCTTGCCTTGATCTGTGCATATATTCTCAGGCCTCTCTTTTCTCCAGGATATTTGGTTCCTATGGTGACTTGCCAGAGAAAGGTGGGGGGAGTGAGAGAGAGAGAGAGAGAGAGAGGCAGGGTGAAGGAGAGGGGGAGGAGAGAGAGAGAGAGAGAGAGAGAGAGAGAGAGAGAGAGAGAGAGAGAGAGAGAGAGGGACTTTGCTGCTGCTACTCAGCTATTGCCACTTGGTTCTTGCTAACCACTTGCCTTTGCTCTTGAGAAGAGGCCTAGTTAGGCCCCTTTCCTTGGACTTCGCATCCTTTGACTTCCTCAGGATTGTACCACTAGATAGATTTTCTTTGCACTTTGATTTGCACTGATGATTTCTAAGTTGATTTATAGTTCAGTTTTAATATTGTACAATCTGAAGTGTTCTTCCTAAACCTTGGTTTTCATCACTTATACAAGTTTATAGACACATCTATACTATTCCACAATTCACACATGAATGTAGTACTTGACAGCTAGGTTTCCACAACCACAGATTTTTTTTTTATTTATTTTAATTTGGTTTGGTTTTTTAAGACAGGATTTCTCTGGGTATCCCTGGCTGTCCTGGAACTCGCATTGTAGGCCAGTCTGTCCTCAAAATCAGAAATCCATCTGCCTCAGCCTCCCAAACAATGGAATAAAAGGTGAGCATAAGTATACTGAGGGGCTGAAGTTAATATTCATGTTGGCTTGGCAATATATGTTTCACTTGAAAGTCTTATGTTGGTGAATTCTTATTTTCTACCTAGCCTAATATTCAATTTGTTTACCATAATCACTTTGGACTTGCTGAGAGAAGCCGCTTGAGAAGAGCAGTGTGACGTTTTGAGTCCTAGTGCAGAATCCTTTTAAAAATCTTTGGCACATTTTTAAACTTCAATTTCCTCTTCTATCCACAAATTACAGATACTCCTCAATGGTTCAAGAACCAATGAAACAGCGTCATTTGCAACATACCCATAGATACTCTATGTATGGCCATATACAGCCAATCAGGAAGAGCAAGGTTTAGCCTCAGACTCCAAAGCACAGTAAAAGCACCAAGATGATTCCTGTGAGTTAGAGGTTTCCCTTGCAGTGCCAGGATGACTGTGCACTGAGATGTAGTGAATCAGTGGGGCATGTTCTGATTTATTAATCCTCTGTTTATTATGAGGCAGATGACTAGATTTGAGGGCAGCGAACATTTTCAGGGTTGCTATCATCATGAAGACCTGCTTTGTTTATTTCCTGTGTTGTACCTCCCAGTGTGCAAATATTTTTATTTCCTATATGAGCAATGGTTTGAAAATCGGCAATGTTCAATCTTATTTCTCTTTTTATATACCAGTTTTATGCATGTTTGACACACACTACATTTAGACAAGTGAAAACCAAAGTCCAGAGAGCTTAGAAAATTGGTAAGTATTGAGCTTATTCTTGAAGAACAAGAAAGACTCAATGTACCAAGTAACAGAAGAAAGAGACAGAAGTGGAAGATTTCCTTGTGGATTTGTGGGATAGATACACAACTGGCTGTGCTTGTCATAGCATTAACACTGTCTGGCGAGGGGGCTTAATTCATAGCCACTCTAATGCAAGCCAGACAGCTCTTTATCTGTGGTTGTGCAATCTGGAATATGTGGCCATAAAGTTGCATGTATCCCACAGAGAATGTTGGACAATTATATAAAGTTTGTAATTTGCAAACTGGGCAAGGTTTTTCTTTCTTTGCTGTTTTCTTATCATTTTGTCTATAACTCAGATCATGCAAATTTATATGCAAAAATGTCTGTACAATGGTTCTTTTGTTACAAGAAATATAGAATATTTTGTATACATGACACTGTCTCAGGAGTATTACTTTCTAGTTTCAACTGTATGGTAATCAAAAATTTCAGGGTGTGTTATTTGGAGCTGGAGATCATGACACAGAAAAATGTAGTTTTAATATGAATCATACATACAATATATCTTTCTCCATTAAAGGGTTCAGAGGTGAAAATATAAATTTCAACTGATTACGTAGACACCTTACAGTCTTGACTGGTCCCCACTTGTGGTCCCTGCCTCCATTCATCTGTTGCATCTGTCTAAGCTCCAGCATGCTTGTATGCTTACTACGAGTAGTAGGTGGTGGTATAGAAAGTTTGGATTTCAATAGACCTGTTGCATACCTCAAGGAAATCAGTGTATTCTAAGAAAGCCCCCTTATGATTGTCAAAGAGGGAGTGCTAAAAGAGAAGCCGTTATGTTCCTTGTAAAGGTACACACTGAGCTAAAGCCATCTTCATTTTCCTCTGTGAGGACTCATTGAAGTTTTGAACAGAATAGTAATGTTGTTTAACATAGTCAGACTTAGGTAGATAAATTTGACTTTCCCTGATGTCACAGTGAGCTTGTTAAGATGTTCCTTTTACACCTATTTGTTTCTCTACTTTTGAATATAATTGTATCAACAATATTTTGGGTATTATTTGGTATTTCTTTCATCTACTCTGATGAGCGTATATCCAACACAACAAGCTTAATTTGTGTTATAGCCCCAGCCTCCCACATAATGCTCTAGGAAGGAGATGGCAACATTTTTATGAAACATGAGGTCTCAAAGCTATTTATAAAACCACTTTTCACATCCTCTGCATTACATCAATTTCATTAATTGGACTTCTATCTCCAGATATTTCTAAGTTCAGACCATAAATTAAGCAAAATCGCAGTGAATCACCAAAGAGATACAATTACGTTTAGCCTGATTTCAATGATTGTTATGCTAGTTGTATAAAATTATTTGAGGAGTTATTCCTCTGGATAAGGGTATTTTATTAAATAGGGCATTCTATCTCTGAACATACATTGTATTTTGATTTGACTTAAATAATTTGAGTATCTGAGAAAGCCCCAGAGATAAAAATTTTAAATGCTTTCTGAATATTTCGAAATTTACAAACACACACACACACACACACACACACACACACACACACACACACACACACACACATCTTGAGCTCTTTGGGCTTGTTTTATGAGAAATATGCCATTTATTTTTCCAGTTTCTGAATATCCACAGTATTTGTAACAGTATCCCCGTTTTTACAGATGGAGATGTTAAAGTTCAAGAAAATTAGATCTTTCTCCAGGGTAAATGGCAGGGAAGTATGAGGTAGAACTCTAAGGATTGTAAAGCAACCCTTCATCCAGTAAAAAGATTAGTTTTTTTCAATACAGTTATGACAGTACCTGTGTATGTGTGGAATTGACTTATCCATAATTCAGTACTAATTTTATTCTCTCTCTTATTTGATTCATTCTGACTCTTCTGCAGAGCACTAATTAATTGACATTCTCCGAGTCTGTCTCTGGAGGGTTTGTCTCACCTTAGATAGCCCATATGCAAAGCACCTTTCTTCACAGAGAGATCAAGGCATAAATGTTTCTATAGCAACTAATGACTACAAAATCATGCTTCTAAAACTCAGAATATATATATAGTGTGCACATGCACGTGTGTTATTATTTACAGAGATATCTAGTGACCATCAATTTGTATTTTTAAAGTGTAATCATTTATACAGCCTTTGCTAATTATTGCAATCTAAGTTAAATACCTTTGTGCTGTTTCTTCCTCTGCACTTAACTTCCCTTCCCACAGCTGACCTTCCACTGTTTTCTCCTAGAAGGGCCCTAGTCATGTTTGTATTAGTTTGAAATTAAGGAAAAGAAAACCTAATGATATCTTTAAAATCATATTTAAGATATGATATGTCTTTTCCTAAATAATTGAAATTATTTCTGCTGTATTATAATACATAGCATAGTTGGGCATAATTTTGTTTTCAAAAATTGTTGAAAAGCAAATGAGAAAAAAAAGTCTAAAAATGCCTCTTCTTACTTTGTCCTTGACAAATAATCCACAGTTCCTGGTCATTGAATGTAAAGCTCTAGATTTAAAAACAATCTCAGAACTAGGTTCTGATTTAAAGCATAGAAATCATGAGAAATAATTAATTGTACAGTCACAGAAAAAAAGCATTTGCAATGAAAATTGCCCAGGAAAGGCAGAGCTGTTCTTTTCTTCCCAGAGGAGAAAAGGCCATACTCATAAACTCGTAAGCAAGCTTCTGGAGAATTAGAAAGAGGCTTTGAAAGGTGATTTTTCAGGTAAGCCCCCCACCCCCACACAGACACACTGCACATCTCCTATGATTTCAACACTAAGACGGGCCATGGGTAATTTTAAATGCCATGTGAAAAGAAATATAGCTGTCTTTGAGAAGTATTCTAGAGGATACTGAATGAGTAGGACTTTGGTTGTCAGGAAAGGTAGTAGAGAGGAAAGTGGATAGGCATAAGTAATGAGGAAAGGTGATCATGGACAAGCTTATTTGGGAGGAGAAGGAGTCATCTGAATTTATTAATGATTTAAATTTTTTTGATGACAGAAACCTTCAATTGTTTTTTGTCTTGACTTGATATTCTCTCACCTGGGGACATTTTCCTTTTTCCGGTCATCTTGGATATTGTCTTCCTTTCTTTCTTTGACTCCTCTTCTTCCTTCTTTTCTTCTTCCTCCATTTCCTCCTCTTCTTTCTCTTCCTTAATTGATATAAGTAACAGGAATCTTTTGAAAAGCTATAGTGCTGAAGTAGTCCAGATGGAAAATTTTTATACATTGGCATTGGTTCAGAGATGATATCCACTAGGGTATACTATCTTTCTTTTCTTGACTGTTATATACCCTGCCTCTCTGTCCCAGAATTTCCCTCTCTAGTATTGATTCTTTCTGATAAGAGACCTACCAACCATACAGTTCCACATGGTTATATTTGCTGTAACTTTCTCCCAGTTTACCAAAAGTAGGGCTGGCCATGTCTCTTAAACCTAGACAAAAATCCAACTCTCTGGTCAAAGTTACTCATCTAGCATGAGATGTAAGATCCCAAAGAACTCTATGTCCTTATTTGCTTTTTACCATAACTCAGGGTAGGTGTTTTACCATTGAGAAAACCTGAGTCTTGGACCATGAATCTTCACCATATTCTTATATAGAAAATCTGCCTGGAAGAAATGAAACTCCAACTTCACCATCACTATGTCAAGTCATTTATCTTATGCATGCTCACATTCAACATTAAATTTAACATGTTATGCTATAGTTGTCTCTAACACTTAATTCAAGTCAAATGTATGTTATTGAAAACTGAAAAAGGGAAACCGATACACTTATATTGAAAGTCACATTTTCAGTTAGTGACAAGTTCCAAAAAGAAATAGCCCAGATCACTTCAGTGTTAGTCAATTATAATCCTGTCTTATCAAATTTTAGTACAAGTTGGTTGCCAGGGTCCATACTCTACGACATTATAGTCTCAACATAATAGGAGTGCATACATACACATTTATTATAATATAGTTATGAATTTCAGTAAAATTTGTCATCCAAGAATAAGCCCTATATTGCTCTGAAATTCTAGGATTCATTGACACCTGACATTCATAGATTATGAAATGCATTGGCTAGTAGATATATGGCATCTAGTTAGAATTAATTCTCAAGCTGTACTAACGTGTCACATAGTCAATTGGGCCCTTTTCAAAATCAACTTAATAATTCCACTATATACTGATTTTCATAGTAAAGAATCAAAGGAAAGTAAAATCCCGTGCTTCTTGACCCTAGCCTGTACTCCTGTTACACTCCCAGAGATTTTCAAGTTTTTCTCCTTATATTCAATTTTTCATGTTGCAAAAAAAAAATCTAGAGGACAGAAGGTCTTACCACATATTCAAGATCATCTAACCCATTAGTGAAGGAGCTGGGCTCTATTCATTTGACACAAATAACCTAGTCAGATACTACTTGAACTCTGTATTATCAGAACTGTAGCTCTAAATGGAAATTTCCACTTTCCATCATAGAAAGGGTGGTGACATTGCAAGTTACAATGTCCAAACCATGATAGTCTGTCCTCTGGGTCTCGTTATATGTAGGATCCTTAACTTACTTTTCTACAAAGATACATTTTTATAATAACATTTAAGGCTAGGTAGTTTATAGATGCACACCTAATTTTTTACTTTTATACTCTATGTCTCATATCTGTGGTGTATAGCTTATATAATTAGCTGAATTGCTTGAGACATTTTCTGAACTACGTATAGATGTCTTTTAAAGACACAGATGCCTTACCTTCTGGTAAAGCGACTAGCCTCACAGGTATGTTTTCCATTTGGATCCATGCCAAGTGAATGGTATCATTTGATATGTGGATAGCAAAGGCAACCAGGATTGGAGGCCTCAAAGGTCAGATCTAAAGTCATTTCCGGGGTTGTATTGACTGTGATTCAAAGGTCATATTAGTTGACATGTGCTGTGGGAGAATATGAAGCCAAAGACAAACAGAAAGCAAAGGGTGAGGATCCAACTAACAACGCATCAGAGGACAACAGATGCCTAGAAATAAAGGCAAGAATGAGGTGAGAGAGATAGGACCTTTGTTAAGTGATATGCCTTACGGATGTGGTCCTGTAATGCATAATATTTTGGTAGATTTGGATTATAGAAACATGTTGGGATGGGCCTTTTTTAAAAAAGAGAACTTGGGAATGTTGCTTCAAAACATATATGGTGACGAAATTGTTCGGCTGTGAAAGAAGAGCAGTAGATGTTTTGCTGGTTGGATCCATTGCAAAACTGCTCTTTTCCTCAATTTGCATAAGCTCCACATTGGGAAGCACTTCCTGAAACTCTTGGAACAGTTCACAGTTTTCATTCTTTAACTCGGTATATTGGTACATTTAAAATTTTATGAAAAACTACTCCATTACAGAGAATTGAAGAAAGCCTGAGAAAGGCAGAAACACTTGCTGTGTGTATTCTAAAACAATGTGTACACAGTTACTTTGAGAATTCAAGTTCAAGTTTTCTTATTTGAGATAAAGTAAGTGACCAGATGATGCTCCAATGCAGGAGAGAGAAAGAGCCTTGACCCCTTTGGAATGGAAAAATGTCTTGCTTTCTAAGAGCTAGGGCCCTTCTGCTCGCTCTTTGCAAGTGATGAATTTGATGGCTGTCATAGAAAGGAAGCTCCTTGCTGGTGAGTGATTGCCTAATTCTCCTTTTGGCTTAAAAACAAATTCTGCTGCGTGTTTGCAGTTTCCCTTTAATTTTCTTTATTCAAAAGATGTATAAATATTTTTAATCCTGGTAAATGTATAAACTTAACCCTCAAATTAGTGCTATTTATTAATATTCATTCACAGTAATCTAAGTTTATTTTAGGAAGCATGCATTATATGACAAAGCTGCATATAATTTCACCTCCCTGAGACAGAAATATGTTCTTACTTTGATATCTTTTCCATATGGTATTTTGGTACTTAGTGGAGTTTTATGGTAAAGATTCATGTCTTGCATACTAAATTATAATCTACTTCTTCTTTTCTTGTGTCATAAAATAAACTCTTTCAAATGAATATTATATCATTTATTTAGCTCATTCTTATTATTAATCATTTAGATGCCGCTATTTATTCCTGTTGCAGGATATTTGATCACATTGTGAACCTGAGACTGAGTTATTTACTGAAAAAAAAAAACATGTCTCTAGTTGTGGTGTTTGTCAGCCCTTAGCACACAACTTTAATTCCTCTGGGTAGACTACAGACACACTCCTAGTACACATCTTTCTCCCTAAACAATGAAGGTAGTTAGAAGGAAGGTTAATAAAAGGATGCATGTTTGTAAGTGATAACTTACATCACTTGAGTGGCAGACAAATCAGAGAAAAATTTGAGAGAAAAGGATATGCCCAATGCTCATGGGAAGAGAGAGACCAGGGAAGCTTCTTGAGGGGCTGTGGAGAGAGAGAGAGAGAGAGAGAGAGAGAGAGAGAGAGAGA
>NW_021604608.1:2250864-2271607 GCF_004785775.1 Grammomys surdaster
TTGAATCAGTCAGCTTGAAGAGGACTTTGAGCCAGAACAGCTGTGTTAAACCAGCCAGTCAAGAGTTCAGAAAGAAAAAAAAAGTATGATCTTATTCAGGAGTAAGTCTCAGAAGCTGAAAACATTCTAGGCCTAAATGAGATTATATGGAGGCTAGAAGCTTCCAGGACTAGGCCTAGGTTAGCCGACTAAGGCAATAAGCCTCAAGAGACAACAATTAATGCAAGAGAATAAAGTTACTTTTACATTTCACTCTATAATAAACAACATTTCTGAAATATATAGCATTATAGATAGTTTTATGTGGATACTCATGACATTGCCTTTATAATCTGCACAATTCTAGTTTGTGAAATGTATTCCTAGGTCCTAGAGAGCTATGCTTGTACTTTACCTCTGTTAGTACTTGTATCATAGTGGTTCATACATATTTTAGTGGATAAAAGGAAACCATGGTTGATTGATAGACAGCTTAGGGAATGTTAACTGGTTTTAAAGCCTTTGGCTTCTTTGGAGGGAGATAGTTATTTTTAAGGAGCTGGGACAGCAGAGAACACAAGGTTTCAGCTGTTTAAAGGATTTAGGATGGCCTCTGTTGAAATGTTTAATGCTATACATACAATAGTAGTGATTTCCACCAACAAGGCCAGGAACATCCCCTTTTATTTAGAAATATTTTTAATATTTTTGTTGTTGTTGTTTTTTGAGACAGGGTTTTTTTTGTGTAGTCCTGGCTGTCTTGGAACTCACTCTGTAGATCAGGATGGCCTCGAACTCAGAAATCTGCCTGCCTCTCCCTCCCAAGTGCTGGGATTAAAGGCGTGCGCCACCACATTTCTATAGAATCTTGAGTGATGACTCACTAGCTAAAAGACGTGTTGCTGTTCTTGAAGAGCAGACCTTGGGTTTCAGCGTACACATTGGACAGCTCACACACACTGGTTACTACCTGCAGAGAATCCAATGTCCTCTCTGGTCTTCTTAGACACCCACACACACATGTCGCTGCCACTCCCCAAATCTGCAAACGTAAACATGAGTAAAAACTTATTTTTTAAAATGAAAACTTAATCATTAAACTGAAGCTGAGTCTAGCCAAGTTCTTTTCTTAGATTTTTTTCTAGATTACACCTTTGCAAATTCAGCACTCTCAATTTCTTGGGCTGCATAATTATGAAAGTAAAGTCTAGCCTGTGCATTGTGGGATCCTACCTTCAACTCTGCCTAGATACTAGAAACACTCCAACTCAGTTCTCATATAAACAAATAAAGAAACAACAGCAACAAAAACCCTTTCTAGGTACTGCCAAGTATCTCTTGGGTTGGAGGTGGATGAGGAAGGCAAAAATTATACTTGTGATGTGTAGGTAGTGTTATCATTAATTGCATAGAGTATCCTTGTACACAATCTCTTTGTTCATGTATTCAGAATGTATTTCTAGAAGCCTACTGATTCCACACATACAAGCCTTTTAAATTATCTTAGTACACACTGCCAGATTTCATTTCAGACAAGCTGTGCCAATTTACTGTTACTTATAAAGTACACCAATGCATACATCTAATGTTAGGATTATCTTTGAAAAGATGTTTGCTAGTTTAATAGTTGAAAAATAATAGCTTATTAAATTTGCATTGCCTAGGGAGAATGCCCACATTTGTCATTTGTGTGAATTATTTACTAATGTCCTTTCCTTATTTTGTTTTAGGATACAAGTGATTTTAATTGATTTATAAACATTATTAATAAATTAAGAATATCACATTATGGTAAACATGTTTCTTATAAATAGTTTTCTTGATAGGTAATTTTCTTTTATTAAGATGTTATTTTTATTTTCTATTTAATTTTGTCTATAAGAGTTTACATGGAGGGATATACATGAGTATGACTTCAATACCAAAGGAAACCAGAAGAGATTATCAGATATCCTGGAGCTGATGGTTGTGTGATCTGATGGGTGCTGTGGATTGAACTCGTCCTCTGGAAGAATAGCAAGCACACCTAACCACATAGCCATCTTTTCCAGATATGATCTTCATTTAAAGTTCTCCATGACTATAATTGGCATGTAGATGATATTCCCTTTCATTATATTTAAGGCTAAAAAATCTTTCTCCCCACAGTGGGCTGGGCCCTCATAGATCAATTAGCAATGAAGAGAATCCCTTATAGCCAAGCCCATAGACTGGTAGGTCTGGATAATCCTTCATTTGACTTCTCATGTGATTCCAGGCCATGTCAAGTTGACAATTGAAACAGGCAGGACAGTGTATAAGGTATGGCAACCTAGGAGGGAAGCTACTAATGTGGATGTTCAAGGAAAAGATTTCTAGGGGGAAGCTTATAAAACCAAAGTCTGTGGGATAAGCTCTAGCCACTCAAGAGTCAAGGAGGAGGGACTTTCAAAGAAACAACAACAACAACAACAACAAAACTATGCAGAGGCCCTAAGTTGAGGAAACCAAAGAGTATTTGAGAAGCTTACACAGTGGGAGGCAGCCTGAATCATTCCAAGTGAGTGGTAAATATATAAAACGAGGCTTAGAAAAATGGTAAGGCTAGAGTTTAGAGTTGTGTTTTACACATATTGTTTTACAATATGATGTTATTGAAGAACATGACTCTAACAGGTGGTGCAATATGTTAGCTTAGAAAGGACAGATCAATAACACATGGTACTTTGGGATGGAGAGATTGCTCAGTGGTTAAGAGCACTGGCTGCCCATCCAGAGCACCTAGGGTCAATTCCTACCAGCTACCTGGTGGCTCACTACCATCTGTAATTCCAGTTCCAGATGCCCTTTTGTAATATTCATGGGCACCAAGCATGCAAAAATGGTGCACAGATATACACACAGGCAAAAACCAACCCATACATATGAATAAAATATAAAAATTTTAAATTGGTTTTAAGAAGACAGGTCTTACTGTCATTAGTTATTTTTAACATTTTTCTCCAGCTATTTTATTAAGTATCTACTATAATTTGTTAGTTCTAAGACACTGATCTCTTCTTAGAAATGTAGCTGTAGATATCCATTGTAGATAATATTCATAACAAAAGGAAGAAAATTTATTGTTTCTCATATTCGTACATGATTGATAAATATGAGATTTAAAAATATTTACAAATTAGCTTAAATATATTATCTCCTTGAACAATCTTGCTAGGTTTTACTTGCTGGACCCTTGGTCTGCAAGTAGAAACAGGCAGGAAAAAAGCAGAGGGAAGAATGACTATGGAAATTTTATAATTGTATTAAATGTGCAAGATTGAAGAATTCTTCTTTGCATAGTTCAAATTTTGTCACGACATTGGATAGCTAGGTAGCTCTGGATAGGACAGACTGGGTCCCTAGGGATGTAAGTAACATCACTGAAGCATTGTCATGAGGACTGGGTGGTAACATTTAAGTAAATGATTTGGTAGAGTTGTTATTGAAGATCAACCCTCATATAGATTTTACAGTAAACTTGTCACTGTTCTGAGAATGAATTTTACTAAAATGCTAACTATTCGTTTCACTCTATCATCTTGTGTATCTGTTATTGTCATCAGTGTCTTGTGTCTAAACAGGAGGCAACGAAAACCCTGCCAGTCTGAGTACTAGCCCAAGTCCCATTACTAGTGACTGGTAGTGCTGGAATGTGATTCTGGATGTAGGTGCTAGGGTTTCTGTTTCTGACTACAGGTGAGATACAGCTTCCTAGTATAGGTAAAAATTATGAGTTGCAACTCTTCATTTCAGAGTTCTAACACTAGGACTGAAATCCTGGTCTCCTTCTCTACTGTGCAGTTTCTCTACATGGAAGGACATCCACTGCCATCATGAAGTATTCAGTCTCAGTGAAAAGCTCTTGGGCAGATTTCAAGTCTTGTCAAGTAACAACTAGGTCTATCTGCATTGCATCATTATTTAACCACAGTCTCTTTCTTTCAAGACAAGGTCTCATGATATGATCCTGCCTGGCCTGGAACTTGTTGTAGACCAGGTTGACCTATAACTCACAGATAACCACCTACTTACTCCTATCAAGGTTCTGAGATTAAAGGCACATGCCAGTCACCACCCAAAGTCTTTTAAACTGATTTTGATAAATTTTATTTATTTATTTTGTATGTTTCTGTGTATTCTGAGTTTATATGTGCACACTACATGCTTGCAGGTGCCTGTAGAGACCAGAAGTGGACATTTGAGTACTGGGAATTGGAATTTCAGGGTGTTGTGAGTTACCTAACAAACACTAGGCCTTCTATAAGAACAGTAAGTGGTCTTAACTGCTGAGTCATTTGCCCCATCACTTAATCAATTCTTTACAGAGGAAAAAACTTCACAAATAATTGAAGACTTTACTGGTATGTCTGTGGACACAATAGATGAGTTATTGTCTTATATTTAGAGATTTATTTTTATTATTATTTTTTAAAGGTTTATTTATTTATTTCAAAGATTTATTTATTTATTTACAGTATACTGTCACTTTCTTCAGACATACCAGAAGAGGGTGTCAGATCCCGTTACAGATGGTTTTGAGCCACTATGTGGTTGCTGGGAATTGAACTCATGACCTTGAGAAGAGCAGTCACTGCTCTTAACAGCTGAGCCATCTCTCCAACTATTTTTATTATTTTTAATTATGTGTATATGTGTGGGCATGTGCATATGAATGCAGTACTTACAGAGTTCAGAAAAGAGTCCCAGGTCTTTTGGAGCCAGAGTTACAGGCAATAGTGAACAGAAGAGTGTGGATGTTAAGGACTCAACTTGGTCCTTTGCCACAACAGTCTCCGTTCTGAACTCTGGCTACTGTGAATAGAAAGAGGAATGCTGAAGATGGATGTTCTGGGGTTCCATGCACATATTGATTTCAAGCCTCCTAGCATGCCTTTATCATGCATCTTCCTATATATTTACACTAATCTGAGGTGGGCCATAGATTCATATGAATCAGAGACCATTTATGTGTTACAAATCACATTCAACTATATACAAGCTATCTTTTAACTCATATAGTTCTTATATTTTGATTATATGTGAAAGTATAAACAATAACCAAAAGGCTGAACAAAGAACAACTTTAATGAAAAACATCTACACAAATGTCTTACCATGATTTAGGACTTAGGATCTAGCACAAATCAAAATACTAATTGAACTACAATAAGTATAAACAGTCCCATGGTTCTGATTCCAAACTGGATTTATTCTAAAAAGAAAAAGAAAAGGATAGGCTTACGCCTGGAATACTGAGTTATATCAATGAGGGATTGACATCAGGGCAATCTGTCTTCTCTTGGGAAAATCTTGGATAGATAATATCTGAGGAACGAGCTGAGAGCTGTCTAATAGAGATCTAATAGACAGCCCCAGCTGTCTGGTGTTGGACAGTTTTATCATAATTTACACTTTAATCTTCTTGAAGTCTCCAAATTTGGTTTATTGAGCTATAGTAACTGTTTTATTCACCACTCTTTCAGTTGCTACTTGCTGAACTGACCCTGAGAGAATGTCATCAGCCATTACAACAGCAGATGGTACAAGAATATGAAAGTTGCTTCTTATTTCATTTTTCGAAATGAATCTAAAATCCTTGGTGTAGAGGGTGTAGCTTCACATCTGAGGCATAACACATCTCATGAGACTCACTTTGAAAACACCTAGGAAAGGCCTTCTCAAACCTTCCTTCATTCTTTTCTTCTCTTCCTTCCTTTGACAAAGTACAAAGTGACAAGTGATATTTTAAAATATGTGTACCTTGTTAAAGGATTAACTCAATACAGTCAATACGTGTATTCTTTGGTGAGAAAAGGTAAAATCTGTATTTTTAGCAGTTTTCAAGGCTATAAGATGTTAACTCTAGCCTGCAGATTATTCCGTGGATCCCCTGAACTTGTTGCTCTTAACTTCTTAGTTTTGCCTTTTCCAAAACCTTGGTAAAAACACATGTACTCTCCACTTCCTTGAAGTCAACTCTTTGAAATTCACATATGACATTATTTGATATTTATCTTCCTTTGCATGCTTTATTTCATTTAACAGAATATCCTCTTAGGTTCATCCATATTGTTGGTACTGATGTGATTATATTTTTGAAGGTTGAATAGAATTCCCTCATGTACATACCACATATCTATTTATTAATCTATTAACTTATAAATACATTGATCCCATGCCATGTCTGCTATGCATAGAAAGAACAATGATGAAAATGAAAAATGCAGGTGTTCTGTGCACATCCTGATTAAGATATCCTCCTAGGATATCTTTGTCCTGCATCTTCATATACATTGGCACTCATCTGAGGTGGATCACAGATTCATACTAGTCAGGGATCTTTTATGTGTCACAAATTATATTCAACCATGTACAACGACTCTCTAAAAGTGAACCAAACCAGTTAGAAATTGATTAAATTTAATGTATTACTTGGATGTTGTCTTTCCAAGGCTAGCATGGAGGTCTTGTAATTCTGATTAGATATCCTTAACATTGATGTCCACTTGCAGATGTTTTCCTAGGACTTCTTCAAAGATAGAGTTGCTTATTAGTTAATTCATTAATTCTGTAACTGTTCATATCACACCAGACAGATAGGATAGTCCTCAGAACTTAGTGATTATGCCATAAATTGAAGCAATAACGAATGAAACAATCTTCCACTGAGAAAACAAGGCAAAATGCATGCTTGTTCAATGCACACAGTCTCAGAGTCATGGCCTGTAGAATGTAAAAGACACAGTATTTCTTGTTCACAGCTATACTTTAGCTTATTAGAGAAAACAGCTATTTTTCAGCTCTAGAGCTTTGACTTGAAAAGTGAATTTAAAATATGGGCAGCCTACAAATTAGAATCTAATGTGATCCTAGAGTCATATGTGATAAACTGCGTGTGTTTCTCATGAAAACAATAATGCAAATTGTACAGTTGTATTTTCAACCAAGCTTTGTCCACAAATATATCACAGAAATGATGATTTGTGTGTCATAAAAATGTAACAATAATCTGAAGCATGAAATTGTAGCTTACATTCTAGAAAGCAAACACATATTTTATAGTAAATATTTATGAAATAAAGGATCCAAAGGTACTGTAACTTGTACCTACTACAAATAAAGCACAGCCCAATTCTGCTTTAAATATGACTTAAAATTAACATGCTAGGAGTAATCATCCTTTAAAGCTTTGGAATAGTTCCCAGTAAACAGTTTCCCTAGGGCTCATAGCAGTCCTCATCACATGCAGGAGATTCAGAATGCTAGGGAATTAAATTAGTTGAATCTACCTAGAGTTCCTAAAGTAGTTTGATATCCATCATGTCATGTTAATCATTTTAACAATTCCTCTCTGTGCTCAGTAGATTATGATTCTTCAGAGAGTGCAATTATGACAATTGAGTGACGAGTTCTCCGAGGGCTGGAGAGTCCTGAAGATGTGATGCTAAATCCTGCACCCAGGTTTCTGACTTCAAGTTAAAAGAGTGTTCATGCTGCCTCACATTGACGAAATCTGAACAAAAAAATAATTAACTATTTTCTACATCACTATTATATTTCTACATACACTATTTTCTTACATCAAATTTTCTTAGAAAAGAGACAATCATTTTTGGATGAATATTGAAAACCATTTTTAAAAATCCTTGATGTGTAATAATACAGGGTAGAGTATGCGTGCTTTGGTGAGTACAATGGAAATGGTATTTTCCTAGATGGTCTTTATAGCAATGTTGAATTTAAAATTTATGCCTCGTTCTTCTACATGGTTGCTTTTACAATATACTACAGTTCTGTATCAGCATAGAAAAGGGCTGTCAGATAACATTAAGCAGTGGCTTCATTCCATTTGGCTTCTGTATATTGACTCAAAGTACTTGCCATTTGATGGAAAGCTAGACACAACAATTATATCCAAAATAGCTTATGATTTTATAAGGCACTCTAATGCAGCTATGAAGGACTGTCAAAACAGGAAGACTAAGGTAAGATGAGTGCATCCTCTATTAGAAACAGGGTGCTTAAGTTTTCAAACCATGAGCTGCTGAAAAATGATCTTGGTAAGCGACTGGCCATTCTTTCTCTCACAGTCTCCACATCCAAAAGAGATAAGGATGGGCTCTGCTTCTTATGACTGCTGCAAGGATAAAATATTTTATAATTATAAAGCACTGATGCCAATACTTGATTAGAAGTAGGGGTTGAATGGAAGATAGCAAGGATCCTTATTAGTTTTATGTTTTTGAATAAAGTAGACATTTCTGACTCTTCCTAAAATGTACTTAAGGTAAAAAAAAACCCAGACAACTATGCTTTATTTTGCTGTGTAAATTGATTAAATAGCTGCACATAAATTGAGTTATTTTCATATATAGTAAAAATACCAATTCTTCCATTCATAGGAATTGTGAAAATCAGTTTTGGAGCCAATGCTATGTCTGCCACTAGATTAAAAGACATCATCTCTATTCAGAACACATCTGCTTCTCAAACACTTGGCACATTGGTATTTAGTAATGTTTCTATAATATATGAGTAAGTTAATGACTAAGATAATTAATGATGTTTCCAGAGTGTGATGTGATTAAGCTGTCTAACTGCTTGGTTTCTCAAGTTGCACATGTACAAGTTGGTCATATTTATTTTCTTACTGAAAGTGTTACCTGGACAAATGGATATACACTACTAGAATGTGATTCTTCTGGCATTGACACATGTATGAAGACACTATACACTGTATTATTCCTGGTTATTAGTCTCTCTATTACTTCAAGAGTAACATTTATATATCATCCATGATATTTTAATGATATAAAACAGAAAAACAAGGCTATAACTTACCACATTCAAATTTTCTGTGATGGCAAGTGAATACATGAAAAGCAAGTAGAATCGAAATACTAGAAATATATTTAAAATATGATTTTGCCACGCATCATGAGTCTTCTGAATAGAGTTTATTTTATGTTCTTTATCTTGAAGATTTTGTTGCCATCAAACCACTAATAATTCACAAGGAAATTCTTAAGGAATAGTGTATGGAGGCCATTTTGCTTCTGTGTCTGTTTTACTGACTTTCCAAAAGATGAATGGGTTTACTGAGACTTTATTCCTTTACTACGGGCTCAGAAAGGCTTGGGAACCACATTCATAACATAGATAATTTGAATTTCCATTGTAATATAGATAAAATCAGCACATTGTTACATTAGTCTGAATTTGTGTGAGGTGATGGGTGATGTGTAATACTAATTGTGTTGACATATTCTGTGAACATAGAATACAACTTGGCCCTCAGGTTCCATTTACTTATGAGCTGCTTAGAACTTTAGTCTTTGAAGCTTAATCAATTTAGTAAGTATGATTGACATTAATCCTAGCATGCTCCAAACTCTGCAACAAAACCACGATTTCAGTGGAAAAATCTCTTTCCTGTTTCTAGCTCTCCAGTAAGCTGGATACTGAGCCTGGTCTGGAAGATTTATTGGAGAATGTATTATCCCTACAAATGTCACATGACCAATCAATTCTAGAACATTCCTCTAGATCTGTTATAGAATTTGGAAGTCAGATAATTTCCATGAGCCTTAGCTGTCAATATTTGGGGTTAAAAAAGTTATTGAATACTGATAATCATTGGGTGGGAGTAGAGATAAGGTACTAACACTGATGAAAGTGTTACTTATGAAGTAGTTGTTATGAGTCAAGTCCTATGGTGCATGATGTATACATCATCTCATTAGTTCTCAGGATATTTATGAATAAGGACACTAAGGCTCAGAGGAATTTGTAGAAGATAACATTTTCAAGTATTGTAACTAGAGGGTCCTGGCCCAGCATGGTGCTCCCCTTACCTTCTCTTTCTCTTTCTTCCACAAAACCATTCTCCTTTGACCAGTGGGTAGTTTTCCTGGCAAAGAATACTGCTGTTCTGTTGAAAGACGAGAAGCCTGCTTTCCTTGGTTTCAGGCCACACTAACCTCATGGTATTTCTCAGTAAAACAATACAACATTATGTCATTTATCCCTGGGTCAAATCCTAATTTCTTCTAAGTTCAAGAAGGAAGGCTCATGATTAGTTAGCAAACTAATTAGTTAGTGTAGGCAAGGTGCTGTGACACTGTTTTATGTTTTTAATTTGTTGTTGTTGACACTATAGGACTCATCTTTTTGTGATTTCAGATTTCTTAATAAATGGGACTATATGAAGAGTACAAAGTAAAAACACAGTGAAAACATTGTAAAATCTTATCAAGTTGAATAGAACCTTGGTTTTCTCTGTAAGATTCTACCTCTGTGGTGTGTCTTGAGAAAATGACATTTAGACAGAAATGGCCCTGTAGGGGAAGAAAGGAGAGCATAGTCAGAGCCATCACAAGTATTGTGGCTCATAAGCCCAAGAACAGAAAAAAATGACCTTTCCAAAGGCTTCAGCCTATAAAATTCAAACCTTTTTTTTATTGGTGTCAAAATCTTCTCAAACTCCAAGTTATTATTTCAATAAATATAGCAGAATTCCAAACTGCTCTAGCTTAAGCTTGAAGTCTCCAAGTGAAAACAGCAGAAGGACTGTGCTGGGAAAAGTTTCCTGGAGACAGGGTGGCCTGATGACCACCTTTTCCACCAGTGTTTCTGTAGTGAGTCAATAGATAGAAAATTGCAAATTTTCATATCCAACTCTTGGAAATATTGCTTTCTGATGGGTATACTTGGTTGTCATTCCACAGTTAGGAAAGACTCAGTAAACTAGTACTGGGTCGAACATGGCCTTAGTAGGGGTGGAATGATATGGTTACCAGTCCTGGGTCAGGACCAATAGACATGGGCCTCTGTGAGTGTGTGTGTGAGTAAGGCTTGTTTATAAAATAATATACAAATTTCCATGTTACTCCAAGAAATGTTCTCCCTGTAAACTTTAATGACTCCATGATAATTAGAAACAACATTAGGCTGGAATTCAAGGGTTTGTCTATTTCTTAGCAAAATGGTAAATTCTTGGACCTTCAAGAAAGCCCTTAAGGCTGTAGAAAAGAACTCTAAAAACATGAGTTCAAAAATATATAATTTCTCAACAATGCAAAAATATAAGGATGCAATATGAATTGTATAAGGAGCTTCACAGATCTCTGAATTCTTTCCCAATGTTAAATGTCTCCTAAGAATCAAGGGGCTGGGGTTATGAGATGCTTGTTCATGGGATGGTCAAGAGGGAATCAGGAATAAATAACTGAATTGATATAGAAATAAAAATCTGGGCTTTTGGTCTGCATGAGATGAGCTGGCAGAAAGCAGAAGCAGTTCTTCTTAAGAATTTTCTCTAGCAATAGCAGAGCTATTTGGAGATCTATGGAGATCAAACAACTCTTCAAGAATTTTTTCTAACAAGATTTCTGATTTTGGTTATAAAATCTGTGGAGAGTGAACACAGCTTGTTTAGATTTTTTTCATAGTTCTTTTAGAATTTTTTCTAATAGGATTCCCTTCCTTGGTTGGAAACGTCAAGAATCATTTAGAGAACAAACACATATCATTTTGAATGTTCCCTGGCTTTCTGATTATGATGGGAAAATACAAGAATTACTTTTAGAATTCCTCTAAGATAATTTTTGACCAGGTCAGAAGATCCAAAAATTTTTAGTATCAGCTTTTCTGATGTTGTTCAGAAAACCATGAGCTAACTAGAGAGCCTTTAGAATTTTTTTTTACTAGAAAAGAGAGCTGTCTCAACCATAGAGAGCTATGTGGAGAAGACAGTTGTCTTAAACAGAGAGTCTTTTAGAATAGCAAGAAAAAGCTGTCTCAAGTAGAAAACACACACACACACAGAGAGAGAGAGAGAGAGAGAGAGAGAGAGAGAGAGAGAGAGGGAGAGGGGGAGGGGGCGAAGAGGGCAAGGGGGGAGGGAGGGAGGGAGGGAGAGAGAGAGAGAGAGAGAGAGAACAATCTGAAAACTTTCTCAAGTAGAAAACATAGAGAGCTGTCTTGAGCAGACTACAGAGCCAAGAGCTCTACAGAGAGCTGTCTAGGGAGCCATCTTCAGCAGAACATAGGCCACCAGCTTTGCCCAATGATTTGATTTTCAGTCTTTTGTTTTCTCTGCTCTTTGACACTCCTTCTCTCAGAATCCTATCCAAGTTGAGCTTGGTCCTTGGACGATTAGACTTTCAGTAGATGATTAAACAATTGTTTGATCAATTTGTTGTTTTTAAAAACAAAATTACAACATTCGATTTACCAAATAAAGACTCAGGAGTAGGACATGTAGTAAAATCCTGTTAGCTCATAGTGGCAGAGAAAGCACTCATCTGACCTTCCTATTTCACCTGACAGCCCATAACAAAAGGGCTCCTTCTTACTGTCTTAAATAGCCTTCAACTCAAAGAGCCTCCTTTTTCTTTCCTGTGTTTTCTTATGTTCACTCCCTGTCACTAGGTTCCTTGCTTTGCCTCTTGATCTATGGTTGACTTTATTTAATATTGTTTAGGGAAAGCTCTTAGGTTAAAGGTACGTGCCAAGGCTGAGACACACTACAACAAGAAAGTGATTTTCCAGTTTATAATCGTGGGGGTCACAATGTGATCAAAATATCCTGTAATACAACTTTACTTTTCTCAACTTACAATATGTAAGAGTACAAAGGCATCTTGGGACATTCAGTGTAAAGGAACACAACTTGAAAAATTGATGGTTTTCTATGATAGACAGCATGATGTCTCACATGGGAGAAGGAAATCTATGCAGTGCATACTTAGACTCAATTTTGATGTACTCAGATGCCCTTTGACATTTCTGTGAACCTTGACTGTTTGCCATTACTGAGAAACATTATTCTGCAAAGTTTGAAGACTAATGTTAGAATCAGTAGGTAATAGAAAGAACTAACCTTATGTAACATAAGAAGAAGTATTTTAAAAATTGAATTCTTGGACATTATTTGTGAGAAGTTACCTATAGCATTATTTGGCACACAAAGAACATTGGTATTGTACTTAGTAGAAACTGATGCATGTAATATGAGCTTGATGCTGGGGGTACCAAATCAGTGCCTTATGCACAGGCTATGATGCATGAAGGATCTGCAGATCTTTTCAGGTGAGCTTCCAGATTTGAAAAGTATTTAAAGTGTATTTCAGTATTTGGACATTCAGCTTATCTAGAACTTTATCTCCACATGTCAAGTAGAAAATATAGCCTGGGTTGAACAATTTGCTGATGATACATGCAGCAGATGAGAGATAGAGGGAGTACCTCCAAGATGATATATGAGAACTTCCCCTTAGAAGGAGAGAAAGGTAATAAAGTCATTAACTAAACGGCAGAGAATTAAGTGTTGATATAATGCACAATACACAGCATTCATAAGTCAGTGCATAGTGACTGTCCTTGTTCTGGTAAGAGATGAACAGATTAAGGCAGTGATGACACTGCATAGTTGTTGACTTAGCTGCTGGTGATTTAAACACTTTAATTTGTTTAGATGAGATACCGAATTCCAGTGTTTAAAATCTGATTGGAAGGCATGCAAAAGACTAGTAAAGCGTACTTATGGTGAGTCTTGAGTATGTTCCAAAAGACAAGTAATAACGACTTTTACCAAACAATGATTTACTCCATTGATGGATTAAAATTTTTGAATAGACTTTAGGGAGATTGTGGAACTGTGGAAGGTAGATGACAGTTAGAATAAAAAGGTCACTAAAGGCATATCCTTGACAGGTATGTCTACTTTCTTGTCATTCTCCACCTCCTGGCTTAATAAGAAACTCCTCCTCTTCCTCCTCCTCCTTCTCCCCCTCTCCTCCTCCTGATATTCTCCCTCCTCCTCCTCCTCCTCCTCCTCCTCCTCCTCCTCCTCCTCCTCCTCCTCATGTTCCTGTTCTTTCTTTTCATTCCAGGCTGAAAGTAATGAATTCAATGGTCCTCAAACTCAAATTCCTGAAAATGTGGGCCAAAATAAGTCACTCCTCTTTTAAATGGTTAATGTCAGGCATTTTGTGATAGTGATGAAAAGTTAAAAGAGCTCTTCCAATTAAAAGAGGTCATAATTCCTTTTTATTACAAATCTCCTCCCCACATTGAGTGACTCCTCTACCTAAAGGAGAAACCTATTCTGTGGTGCAGCTTACACAGATCCTCACACAATCCCAAGAGCAGTTTTGTGGAACCAGAGACAAAATTTTTATTTTTATTTTTTGTGTGAATAGAGAATAAAATAAAACTCCTTTAAAAACATAGCCACAATTCAACATGGCAATAAAGATTTTCTGGAGAAACACACACATATATGTCATATATACACATATGATAATGCATATATACATATAAATAAATATACACATATGTACAAACCATATACACACAAATAAATACATATATGTACAAATACACACATGTATATACATATATATACATACATACATGTAAACATGTACATAAACACACATATATGGTTTTTACTCATCTGTAAATGTCTCTGTATTTTGTGATTTAGTTCTGGCAGGTACACGCTCGTAGGAATTTGTCCTATCTTTTAGGTTATTAAACTGTTGGCATAGCTGGTCAGTGTGTTCTCTTCTGAGTCTTTCTGGGTCTGTGGTATGAATTGTAATGTCTTATGATATCATTTATCTTTTTTTAAATTTATATAGAATTTTAATAACTTAACCTTCCAAAAATTACCTTTATGTTTTTGTAAGTTCTATATTCTTTTACTAATCTCTATTCTAATGTTTACCATTCCCTTTTTTCTGCTGACTTTGAGCTTTGTTTTGTTTTGTTTTTTCCCATACTTTGGGTGTAACATTGGGTTGCTTTTGAGAGCTTTTTGTTTTCACAATATAGGAGTTTTTCCTGTACAAACTTCTCACCTAATATGATACCACACTAGTTCCTAGCCTGCAGCATTTTTCCTGAGAAGTCTTCTAAAATATTATGAGTTCCCTTCTTTGTGATAAGTCTTATTCTTTGTTTTCAAAATTGTTTGTCATTGAAGTTTGAAATTTCATTATAATGAATCTTGGTGTACTTTTCTTTACATTGAAACTCATTGAAATGAATAGTGTTGATGTTCCTAGCTATCCTTATCTCTTCACAGAATTAAGATACCTTTAGACATTATTTCTATTTCTTTAAGTAAACTTCCTTTTTTTCTTAAGATTTCTTTAGTCAGTTTCTCTGTGTCTCAATCTCCCTCCCTCCCTCCCTCCCTCCCTCCCTCCCTCCCTCCCTCCACCCCCTCTCCTGCCCCACAAACATTGTAGGATTTCTTTATTCATTTCATTGTTTTCCTCCATTTCCTCCTCTGTTTAGATCTGCTCAAAGGAACCATCTTTAAATTCACAGATTATTTTTTTCCTACTTGAGCAAGTCTTGTATTCATGTGCTCTCTTTTCATTTTTATCTCAATCACTATATTGTTCAGCTTTAGAATTGTTGAGTTATTTATGTTCTTTTGCATGTCTCTGATCTTCCTTGGTAAAATTATTTTAAATTCCTTATCAGGCCCTATACAGACCACTATGCCTCTGGGTTACCAGAATGTACTCTCTTGGTAATGGCAATGGTTGTGATTTCCCTGTTGCTGTTCTATTCACTACTGTGTTTGTATTTGAGGAAGCAGTTGCCTTTTGCAGTGTATACAAGACAGAGATATCATCATCCCATAACAGAGTAGGAGTCATAAGACTTTTCAAGAACTCTATGGGTTTATCTGTTCAATTCTTGTTGGCTTTTAGGAAGGACTTAAGATTTTATACTAACTTTGGATCCTGTTGAGACAGCCAGGAGGTAAGAACATCGTGCCTTTTTCTTCTGTATTGTAGTAATATGAATTCCCTTCTCCCTGTCCTACAGAGTCAAGCCAGATGTCTACATGACACACTTGTCCTTGACTTTTTGGGTACTTGGTGAAAGATAATCTCTGTGGAAGTAAAGTACAAGGAACATTTAAGATGCTCATGGGGCAGCTGTGAAGGATCCACAGAAAAGGAACCCTAAGTTGCTTTTAAGTTGGAGTATTAGAGATGTTCATGGTCCAGCTGGGGTGGACCCATAGATAAGGTACCCTAAGTTGCTTCTAAGTTTTTTAATGGAGTCTGTGGAGTTCTTTGTGGGATTTATATCCCATTTACTTTCTTTCATTATTTTCAAGTATTCTACCATAGAAATAATATTAAAGATGAATGTGCTGTCAGTTTATTATAGTAGTAAAATACATGAGAATATTAACTTACTTAGGGGATTCATTTTAGCTCATGGTTTCTGAAGTTTCCGTTACTATCTGATTGTTCATTTTGCCTTTGGTCTATGGCCATACAGAGCATTCTAGTGATGAGGACACCATTAAATAATCTGTTCATACCATGCTTACTTTGAAAGAGAGGAAAGAGCAGAAACCAACACACACACACACACACACATACACACACACACACGCACGCACACACACATACACACACACACACAGAGAGAGAGAGAGAGAGAGAGAGAGAGAGAGAGAGAGAGAGAGAGAGAGAGAGAGAGAACGTACCTGGGTCCCTCCCAAAATCTTCTAAGAAGGTATTCCACCAGTGACCTAAGGCTTCCTACTATGCCCCACCTCTGAACTTTCACACTACACAACTGAAAACCAAGTTCTTAACACATTCATCTTCTGATGACATTCAAGATCCAAACAATAGCATTTTTGCCCATGGGCACCAAAGTCTCATGTCTATCTCACTTTGTAAACTGTTTTGGTCTACAAATTCTGACATAAAACATTGCTTATTTTTTCTTTTAGGAAGTAGTAAAATAGCAAGAGAAGATTGGATAAAAGCAAGACAGAAACAAATAATAACAAACATTAGATACCAATTATCTGTGTTAAGCATCTTCAATGCTGTATTCAGATGTAGGCTTACAAGGCTTAGGAAGTCATACCTCTAAGGCTTCTTAGAGCCAGTCTTTTGGGCATGTATGCCATGGTCTTGGAAGTTATATTTAGCAAATTTTTTCTGACATCCCTATCATCTTGAGGTCTTCTATCAGCTTTGGCTACATTTCCATAACATGATGCTTAGCTCCAATAGGGCTGCTGTTCAGGAACTCTGATTCCATCACATATATTCTTAATGTTTTGCTCTGAACTCTTTGCAGAAGCCCCATGCTTGCATTCTGCATGTTTGCAAAACCAGCATTGTGCCATGCTCTCCATTCACTGAAAGATGATTTGGAGCAATTTGAAAAAATGCCTGCAGCCTATATGTGCTTTGCTAGGTTTTGTACTTCCAAATGGGCAAGAAGAGTCAATGCTCTGATCTTAAAAAAAAAGAATCCTCTGACCTAGAACGTCTTTTAAGCAAACTTGACCTTTTATGCTTTTGAGTCTGCATTGAGTGGGATATTACTCATTCCTGAGATGGCACCGCAGCATTATCTTATTGTCCAAGGTAAAAATCTAGGTTTCTGTAGAAAAGTATAAATATCTATAACAACTGCACACCCTTTGTCTTCCCTTTTAATCATACCCATTTTTCAAACCTTCTAAGAGTTATGATCTTATGTTTTCATTGTAGAGATCTCATGAACACCATGAACACCAAGGCTGATTCTTGAAGGCTCTACTTCCTTGAATTGTTTCCTACAGTCATTTTTTTCTCTCTTTGACGTTCAACTCTGCCCCCTGCAGTACAGACAACATGCACTCAAAGTGTTTGCAACACTATAAACAAAATGGTCTTTGGTACAATTTCCAATAGAGCCTGTTTTTGGGGAGGGGATCTGAAACCTTATGAGCATGATCGTTACTGTCTTATTTTATCAACATTATAGTTTTCTGAGTTCTCTTGCTAGCTTGCTAGTTTGCATCTCAAGATTCTCTCATAAACCATTTCCAAAGGTCTCCTTATTGACATTTCAAGCATGTTCTCAGTAATGACTGAATTTTCTGTTGTAGCAGATCACAATATTCCATATGGCTAAGGTATCTGGATGTTAATACACTATGCTCCTGTGGAAAGAATGAGCTGAAAAGATCTCTCTCAGTACTGAGTTAAGTGTCTTTACTTTCATCAACAATATTGTTTGTGTTTTTCCTTTCTGAAAGTTTGCCATTATTTCTCTGCTAGATCTCTAGAAGTATGCCAACTATAGAGTCTTCTGTGAGCAGTTGTACAAATTGATGCTTCTGTCAAGGAATGGTGCTAGAAATACGAAAAGTAGTTTTAGAGATTTACTGGCTCAAAGAGATTGAAACTCCAAGATCCTGGGCAGGGTGACCCAGAAACCACCATTCAAGATGCACTGCTCAAGTTTGTTTTCTTGTTTTTACATCTTGTTCTAGTACTTTGTGTTCTCTCAGCATGCCCATGTGTGGGATCTTTCCTTGGAACATGATGAATCACCTTGTATCATGCGCTTGCTTGATTATAAGGAATGAAGTTGAGCACTGTTTCTCAAAAATCTAATCCTAATCTTTGCTACCTAGAAGCATAGGCCATAGAGATGGAGGAAAAACCAGGTGCTGGTTTCATTTAAGCTGTTGGAGCATGTAAAACATGTATAGTGTCCTAAGGCACGGCATTGGCGATACAAAATATAAGAAAGGAGATTTGTTATATCTTTTCATCAGATACTTCTGCATTCCTATTCCGTAAAATAATATGTGTTTTTAATTGTGTGACTTGTTATGGTATAATATTTTATTTTTGCCAAGTAAATTAAACAAAAATGAAAATAAAACCATAGATTCTTTTCTCCTATAATTATGGCATAGATGAGAAGACTCTTCTTTTTTAAACCAATGCACTGTGGAGAATTTAGAATTTTAAAATTAAAAATAATTTAATTTTTGGAGACCTTATGTATTAATTACCATCTTCCTGCTGTGACAAAATTCCCAAGAGAAGAAACTCAAGGGAGGAGTGATTTATTTGGGCTCAGTTTCCTTCCGATGTAGCAGGAAAGGCATAACAGTGTTCACTGTGGGGTAGTAACAGTACATATTAACGGCTATTTACATTTTGACAGATTGAGAAAGAGACAAGGAAACTGGAAGTGAGGCCAGGCTGTAACTCTCAAAAGTCTTCTCTCTGTGACCCACATCTACCAGCTGTGTCTCTTACTCCAGATGTTTCAACAACACCTCCCCCCCAAAGCATCATCAATTGTTCAGACTAAAGAGTCTGTGAGGAAAACGAGGAGCCTGTGAGGGACATTTCATATTCAACTGAACATAGCACCATTATAATTTTTATCCTGCATTACTTTTCATTGGGACAGTGAAAAGTTTTACTTCATCTGTCCCATTCGTTCACTGACATTTTGATCTTACTGGGTGAGATGAGGTTAGTGTCACTAATACTCTTCTGTTATGTCTAGGAACCATTGAGAGCTTTTGCTTATCAACCTAGAAAAGAGAAGAATTTTTTAAAAATTAAAAAATAAAATCCATCAATGACACAGCTGGTCTGATTTTTTCTGGTGTCTACATGAAATTATTTTGTCACTTACAAGACAAAGAATCAGTTTATATTCTCACAAATTCAGCTCCTACATCATATATGAAAAATTCTCATTATAAATACACCTGCTGGGTGACACAAATTGTGTAAACCAGCACTCAGTGTCCTAGCTATTCACTGAAGGAAGAATAATGACAGAGTTAGATGGTTTGTCACCCTTCACATCATGGAGTGTTTTCAGTTCATTAATTCTGCAAGACAGTCCCTCCCTCCATATCTTAATATTTTTATTGTTGATAAAAGTAAACTATGTTTCAGGTAGTAGATTTTTCTCAGACAGGATTCTTTATTGTGAGTGTTCTCCTTTGCTGTCCATCACAGGTTGACTTTGACAATCATCAAGAGAGACATGGCATGTCTTATGGTTCCTTAGGAAGATAGTGCTTTATAATAGGAAGGTGAAGTAGGTGCTCTCTTATTTTCTGTTTTATGTGTATGCCCAGACATGAGATCTGAATTTGGTCAAGTAAACAGGGACTAAAAGATTAGGGTACACGAGAAAGAAAATGCCACCTCAGTTTGGGAATGACTCAGACTCCCAAGGTGGTGTTTACTATTTCAGTTCACATAAATGAGTTCTTAGTTTCCTTTCAGAAATAAACCCCAGCCTTAATTTTATAGTAATCAATATTCACAACTTATTCTCTAGCAACCAACATAGTGTAGTGGGAAATTCCCTCAAGTTGGGAGGAGCTAAGGTGGGGAAAGTAAGGAGAGGAAGAGGAGGAGTAAAGAGAGGATGAGAAGGAAGAGGAGGAGCTAGGGAAGCAAGGTTGTAGGCACCATTGATGACCACTCATGTACTGAGAGCAGTCCTGGGTAACAGCTTATATCTAGGGTAGTTAATTGGGAAATACCTCCAATTGTGTGAGCATCTGGTTAACTGAGCATTGCTAAACATATAAAGCCTTTGATTAATTTTTAAACATTAAGGTCTCATTCATACTGGGTACCACATGGGTGGTGGGATGGTCTGGACTTGCCCCAACCTTGTGGAGACAGCATGAAAGATTGGCAGAGCCATCTCCAATGCTGACATCTCGTGGGTGTCAGGGCCAGAGTTTCTGAACACCTGAGCAGACGTCCTGAGCTGAGCAGCGGCAGTACACTGTGGTACTCGTGGCTGCAGTCCTAGGCTAGTTGGGAACATGGCGGCTGATTAAGAAAAGACAGATCGAATGCCACCATTTTAAATCTCTCTCTCTCTCTCTCTCTCTCTCTCTCTCTCTCTCTCTCTCTCT
>NW_021604608.1:2271707-2278204 GCF_004785775.1 Grammomys surdaster
CAAATTGTAATTTATACTCATTCATACAGGGGTTATAAACACAAAAATGCAGGATGTGGGGAAGGGGATGATACTGGAGCGTGGGTGTTAAGGGGGAATACTGATATCTTTCAGAACAGGGTATCGGCTGGGTGAGGGTTCAGGGGACAGGTCACTATGACTCTGCCTATGATTCACTTGTCCTTATCTAGGTTGGTATTGTCTGCCAAGGCTACCTATTTACAAGGTCTATGACTACTCAGGCTGGTAAATTGTCACAAAAGCTGCCTGTTTACATTAGCTTATAGCCATCTGTTTCAATGTTTATCCACAGAGACCCAAGACTTTGTGTTAGTATACATGTATGACAGGCCTATTGCTGATTTTAGGCCTACGGCTGATTTTAGGCCTTCAGTGTGTAAGCAGGGCTGCCCCTGACATCTCCTCCCTTCTCTAAGTATAGAAGGGCTGTGGCGATTCTAATCTTTTGAAGGCAGGAATAGAGGCCTGACCTCCAGTAATTGAAGGGGACTTTGTAATGGCTCCAGTCCCCCTGTCATTGTCCAGTGAGGCATGAGGACCATACCCATCCCGATGTCTTTTTCCTGGAGGAGGGATAGTTTTTACATCAACCCCTATGCAGTCAGGCTTGTCCCTCAGGGAACCCAGAGAGGTATTTTTAACTTAGAACTCAGATTAACATCCAAGATAACAATATTTAAACAGGAAATGTAACATTGAGCTGTGGATTACCATCTTTTCCCTTCAAACAAATCAAGATTTACTTAATCATCTTCACAATGGTTTTTGCCAGTTTCTGACATTTTCTCCTCGTTTTGGCCTTTCCACAGTCAATGTGCTATTTGGAGAGGACACTATCATCATCAACTTGCCCCAGCTATTTCTTCATGTAAGTTGTACATGAGATGATTTCCTCCTCAGTTTTCTAAGCAGAAGCTCAATGACTCTATCTTTTTAGATAATGGTGTGTCCCTGCCTCTCTGAGACCACCCATTCTTCCTAACTACTCAACTTTCTTTGTGGGATGCTTCCAAATCTTTGATTTCTCAGTTTTTCTGAAAAGCAAACTATAGTGAACCAGGTTAAACCAAATGAAGGGTTTACCATATTTGTCAGTGTAGATGTTCATTCATTCACATATTTATTTCAGTGTCCATACATTGCATATCACAGTCTTAGTGTAAATAAAGTGGGAGATTCCGTCATAATAAGGACCAGATCTCCAACAAGAAGTAACATACAGTTTAATCAGAGAAAAAAATAACCCAGAAATCTTTTTCTGGGCAATGTGTAATGTTCTTTAACAGAAGTGGCAATGGGTGATTATAATCCAAAAAAGAAATGATTTGTTTGGACATTAATAGTGGTGAAGAGGCATGGGCAAGCCTTAATGGCAGAAATGGATCTATGATCTGGACTTGATTTTGTTGTATTTGGCAAGCAAATGGAGTGTGTGATTTGCAAGACAAGGGGAAATAGAAGAAAGAGCTTCATTTCTAATAATAAATATATTGGACTTGGAATATTTACAATTTAAGATAAAAATAATTTATCTTTTTAGTTTTGTAATTTTAACTTTTTGCTATTTTTCTTTTATTGAGAACATATTTTTTTTCATACAATATATTTTGCTTACAGTTTCCCTCCCCCAACTTCTCTCTGATCCTCCCTACCTAACATCCCATACAAATCCATATGCTTACTGTCTCTCATTGGAAAACAAACAGACATCTAAAGAATAAAAATAAAATAAAATATAACACAAACAAACAAATTTGAATAGCATTACAAAAAACAACAGAAGAAGTGTCAAAGGAAAATCATTAGAAAAACATATAGAGGCAGAGACATACAAGTTCACATATACAGGAATCCCATAAAAACACAAAATTGGATGCCATTATATGTATGCAAAATACCTCTAAGGTATTATTACTATTAGTTAGTAATATATGAAAAGCCCTGGAAAAGCATTATGAGATTAAAAAAAAACCTTCAAAGATGCCATTGAGTTTATTTTGTGTTGCCCGTCTACTACTAGGCATGGACCTGCCTTTAAGAGTGGTCTGTATCTCCAGAGAGACTCCATTGGAGTAAACCTATTTTTCACTTGTTAGTGGTTAACAATTGGAGACAGCTTCTGGGTTGGGGGTGAGGGACATGTGTCTACTTCCCCACTCAAGGATGGGCCTCATCTGACAGACCAATATAGGCCTTATGCATGCTGTCACTGTCTCTGTGTCCTTCTGTGTTCAGGCCTTGGCTCCTTGGTATCTACCCTCCCCTCTGGCTCTTACAGACTTTCAGGCTTCTCTTTGATGGAGGCATCCCATTTAGAACTGAGTGTTCCAAGATCTCTTACTCTCTGCACACTATCTGTGTGTGGGTCTCTGTATTTGTTCCCATCTGCTGCAGGTGAATTGTCTCTAATTGTGGGTAAGCAAAGCACTGATCTATGAGAATAGCAAACTATTAGTAGTCATTTTGTTACTACGTTCCTTTAGTAGAATAGTTGTACTTAGTTTTCTCCTAGGTTCATGGCCTATCTAGTTGTTGGAATATTTATAAGTTAAGATACGTGTATATCCCTTCATGTTTTATTTAAATAGTGCTTGGTGTCTAGACTATTTTAGTGATCTGTTCTTTTCCTAGCCATGGTGCTGGGTATTTAAAGATGCACAGGGGTGTTATTAAATGGTACATTTATATTTACTTTGGAAACTTTGGATTCACAGTAGAATAAAAGCTTAAGATTCTGACAAGGTTTCTGGCTTCATGTACTTCTCATTCTTTGACAAGGTGATGGATTCTGAAAACTTGGTTCATGATGTGCATATGCTGCTTTTCAAACTTAACATTTGCCTTGACTCACAAGTCAATGAAGTATTGATACCTTTCAACACTATGATGCAGCTTCTCTTTGGAATCCTTTCTGCAGACCTAAGTGATTCCTTTAATATCTCTGCTGAATTGTGCCACAGAAACTGCAGACTTACAAAGCTAAACAACAAGTCTCTTCTTCAAACTTTCGAATTTCTTTTTCCTTCTATTACACTCACCACCAATAATCCTTCAAAGAAACAGAGAGTTGCTAATTGTTTTCTTCTTTTCATTTTAACCATCTTATTTCATCTTTGTATGCATGATTTACCAATTCTTATCACATTGTCATGTCTCTCTGCTTCTAGACTCAAATTACCATATCAATCAATCTTTATTAAATAATAATAATATTCCATCTTTATAATAATATAAAATATATCCATCTTTTATTAAATTATCAGTGCAAATTTCAGCTTAGTAAATACATGCAATAGCTCACAACTAGGAATATTGGTAGATGGTAATGGATATTACAGATAGCAATAAAGAATGGTGTGTGTGTGTGTGTGCATGTGTGCATGCACAGAAAAAAATGAGTTTACATCTATAAAATTTATTTTATTAATTTTATTAATTTCTTGATACTTTTATAATTTTGTTTTGTGTTGGATCATATTCATTCTCATCCTTCATTTTCGAGATACAGCAGCCATTCTTTACCCATCTACCTTTGTGTCCTCATTTTTATTTTTTAATCCATAGAGTTCATATATTGTTAGGAGTATGACCATCTCTGGAATCTGTTGAATCTAATTCTCCTCTTCTTCTCCCTTCTCCTTCTCCCTCCCCTTCCCCCCTCCTCCTCTTCCTCCCTCTCTTCCTTTCCCCCTCCCCGTCCCCCTCCCTCTCCTTCTGCCCCCCCTCCTTCTCTCTCAAATTATCAATTATCAATAATTTCTCAGCCAGGGGTGGGACTTCATGCTCCGTGGTAGAAATTTGTCTGGCTTGGGCTTGCATAGGTCTTAGGTATATAACTTCATAACTCCTACAAGCTCACATACACAGCTGCCCTATTTTATCTGGAAAACACTGTTTCCTTATAGCTGTTCACGACCTTTCCATTGTCTCTTCTGTGATGATCCCAGAGCCTTGGGAGAAGGCAACTGTGATATAAATGACCCGTTTAGGGTTGAGCACTCCACAGTCACTCATTCTCTGTGCCTTGGTGTCAGTCTCTGTTAATTGTTGTATGCTGCAAAAAGAAGCTTCTCAGATGATGTCCAAGACATACTAGTCTAAGGGTTTGGCAATACTCAATAGGAGCTGGTTTAATACTATATCCCATTAACATAGTATTAGTAGTGGGTTCTCCCTTCAGATCTATGACTTCTCTAGCCATAGGTTCTTGATTCTTATAACTGTGCCAGGTATGAGTTTTATGTTATGGAGCAGCTGGCTTATGAAATGCTCTGTTGAATCATATTATATTGATTTCTTCCCTCCAAAATTCATGACTTTGGTCAGTAGACTAAATTTTTAATCTCTATAATAATGCATTAATTTGGCTTACCATTTTGAAACTGACTTGACTACAAAAAATTTTTTCTGAGGGTCTCCCTTTAATATTTTGTTCTTCAGGGAAGCTTGCATACTGGAGGTATTTATTATGAAGCACCAAAAACCTGTCTCATTTTAACTCACTCTGAGTTCTTGAATGCTGACATTCTAAACTTGGTTGTTTCCATATATACCATTCTATGGTTTCTGGTTTCTGGTTTCTTTAATTATCTTCGCTTTATTCCAAGAAAGTATCTCAATGAATCCTGCTAAAACATTTTCTTAAACATTTTTCCTAAATACTTTGTCTTCTACATTTTGTACATTGCTATGAACAATATGGGGGTGTGTTGTCTATCTATCACTGGGAAGGCGTGAGCATCCACTCACCTGAATAGAAAACAGATAACAGACAAAAAGAAGAATACCACCAAAGTATAAGTTTTGTTGTTATTACTTATAGGAACAGAAATGACTCAGTCAGTTACATCACTAAATTCTCTCCAGCATGAGTGACAGCTGACCAAGCTAGAAAGCTGTGGCACAATGAACAACCTGCAGAAAGCTCAGCAGTGCCCTTTTCAGATAGCTCAGATAATCTTACACCCTTTCTCAGAGTGTCTGAGAGTATCTTCACAATCTTGGGGGAAGCAAGGGACCTATTGTTCTACTCAGTTTTAGGGACTTCCTGCAACTTTTTACTTAAAAGTTTCTGAAGTTGTTTACTTCTTGAGCTTAAGTAGCTGCCATTAAGAATGGAGTGTTTCAAGTCTCCTTAGGTTATCCTATTCCACTTCCATTATCTATATATCTGTCTGTCTGTCTATCATTTATTTATCCTAGTTCACCTCCTTTACGTATTTATTTATTAATTTATTTGTCATGTATGAACTTTACATTCTGACTGCAGTTTTCTCTCTTTCCTCTCCTCCCATCACACCTTCCCTGTCCCTCAATGCCATCCATTCCTCTTCTGTTTCTCTTCAGAAAAGAGCAGGCCTCCTATAAACATCAACCAAACATAGCATATCGAGTTGCAGTAAGACTAGGCACCTGCTCTCCTATAAGGATAGAAAAGACAGCTCAGTAGGAAGAAAGGGTTCCAAAGGTAGGCAACAGAGTCAGAGACAGCGCTTGCTCATACAACTAGGATCCTATAAGAAAACTAAGCTACACAACTGTAACACATGTGTGAAGGGGCTAGGGTCAGGCCCATGCAGGCTTCCTGGTTGGCTGTTAAGTCACCTCCTTTCTATATCCTGTGTTTTAATGAGATCCCCTCCAAGATGAAAGGTTTTAATCTTATAGGAAGCTGCCATCTGATGAATAACAATTTTTTCTTCATGAGTAATTGCTTATTGTTTATCATGTGCTTCCTCAAATAATACAATCTGGGACTTGTTTTTTGGTGAGAGCAATTATAACATTCATTATTCTTTTCAAATTACTCATTACTTTCAGTATGAGAAAATGCCATTAGATTCCTCAGTATAAGAAACCTTTGTTTACATAATTCTTAAATTGCATGTTTCATACATTAGCTCTTACCCTTCCGGGTAGTGTTGGAGGAAGGGAAATGGGTTAACATCTGTTAAGGCCACTGCAGATAAAGACAATATGCAGCATATCTTGACTTCTAGATTCTCTTTTTTTCTTTACCTTCTCCAGAAATGAGAGCCAAATAGTATTAAATATCATTTTTTCTTATGAACTCTAGAGGTTACCTATTTTAAGCCCCCTTTTTTCCAAAATTTAAAACAAATTGTATGTCTAAGTCATTAAAATTTAAAAACAGAGCAAGAGAAAGACCAGTCTTCCTAGGGCTGGGGAAACGGCCCAATGGCTAACTTGCTTGTTGTGAAGGTATGAGGATGCAAGGTCAAATTCTTAGATCCACATAAAACCAGTGCTCAGATGCATGTATGTCTGTAATCTCAGTGCTCCTGCGGTGAGATAGCAGGCAGAGACAGGAGAATCCTTGGAACTTTACAGGCAGCTGATCAGGCCCACACAGTGGCAAACAGCAAAGTGACCCTGCCTTAAACAAGGTAGAAAGCAAGAATAACCATTGAAGATTGTCTGACCCACATACATACACATGAACACACACACACACA
>NW_021604608.1:2278604-2287099 GCF_004785775.1 Grammomys surdaster
TCAACTTTACTGAATTCAAACTGCAAACATCATCTCAAAAATAATCAAGCAAAATTGCTGCTCTGATTTGATTTGGCAAAGCTTCACTACCATCATTTTCTGTTTTCAAACAGGCATTATCAATAAGCTTGAAAAAAGTTTTTAAAAAGTATTATTAATTTAATGTAGACTTACTAGTCATTTAGATAATGGGAAAGTTTAGATGCAGATTCAATTATCAAGTCCCTTCATATTTTCAGCAATATTTGAATCCATAAGAATGGTCCATTAATTACCTGTGTTGTCAGGCAGAGTCACTTGGGGAGACTTTGGAACAAAAGAAGTATTCATTAGTGAAAAAGAAAATGGATGGAGCTTGAGTTCATCGTTTCTCTGTTTCATGCCAACTTTGAAAATGGCCTAACTGAAACTCCTAACAGCAGATTCCAGTAATTGCTGAGGATTAAATAATGTGTTTAGAACACAGAATATGGTTCGTAATACCATGCAATTTGTGGTGGCTGCTTGCACTTCTCCTGCAGGGTATGCTAACGGGTTAACAACAATTTTTCTATATTGAAAATTTGCATACCTTCTGACTTAATTTATTTGAACTGGTACAGATCAGAATCAATAGAGAAACAGCAATGTTGCCATCTTTGGCTGTAACACACAGCAATCTCCCTTGGATGCAGGGATCTTTCCATCAGATACAAGTGCTTGCCTTGATTTACAGTGATTTTTCCATATGGGTCAAGAGCAATCCTTTCAACTTGTGGTGGTCAGTAAAGTACTGTGAAATCCTTGAAGTGTGTATAAGCTTTGATAACAATCTCAGGGCCTCAGATTCTACCAATCTTGCACTTATTTATCAGGTATTTGCTGTGCAGTACCAATGTACCAGGCACTGGGAAACAACAAGCAGTTGAAGATGTCCATAGTCCAAAACACTTAAAGAAGACAGGCATGCATATACATTCATAATGTCCTCAGTTCTCTTTGGGACTGGCTGATTGTATAACTATGCTAATTACTTTTCTCATTGCTGTGACAATATACCAGACTAAAAACATTTTAGGAAAGAATGGGGAAAGAGGATGACATCTGAAATGTAAGTAATAAAATATCCAATAAAAAAAAAGAAAGAAAGAATGGCTCTATATTGATTCATGATTTGAAGGTATATTCCATCATATTATGGAAGGTATGATGGCAGGAGCAGATCATCACTGTTGGTAATAATTTGCTCATGTAGATGAGAAGCCAGAGAAAGGGGAAGGGTGTTCTGCCATTTTTTCCTGTTTCACTTTCATTATATGGTACATCTCAGTCTAAGGGATATTGCCACCCACATTCAGAGTATGTATTAACTCCTTAATTAATTCAGTATGGAAATGCCCTCACAAAGACACTAGAAAGTTTGCTTCAAACCAAATTAGGATCCAAGATTAATGCATACACACACACTTACCCTCCACACACACATACACACCCGTGTGTCAACTTGACAAAAGCTGTAGTTATCACAGTGAAAGGAGCCTCCCTAGAGGAAATGCCTCCATGAGATCCAGATGTAAGGTATTTTCTCAATTAGTGACCAAGGGCTGGAGGGCCCAATGTGGGTGGTACCATCTCTGGGCGGGTGGTCCTGGGTTCTATAAGAAAACAAGCTGAGCAAGCCAGGAGAAGCAAGCCAGTAAGTAACAGCCCTTCATGGGCTCTGCATCGGCTCCTGCTTCCTGATCTGCTTGAATTCCAGTCCTGACTTCCTTTAGTGATGAACAGCAATGTGGAAGCGTAAGCTGACTAAACCCTTTCCTCCCCAAGTTGCGTCGTGTTCATGATGTTTTGTGCAGGAATAAAAACCTTGACTAAGAGAAATTGGTACCAGCATAGTGGGGTATTCCTGTGACAACTTGACCATATTTTGGGGAAGACTGTGAAAGGAATTTGGAACTTTGGGCAAGAAGAGCCATTGGCTGTTAAGAGCTCTGTGAGAGCTGTAGATACCTGGAAGATAATGTTGAGAACAGTACAGAAGATGGAGGCCTGGCTTGTGAAATTCAGAGGGAAGGTTAAAGACTCTTATCAGGGCTATTGCTGTTTTGATTGTGAAGATTCTGTGATTTTGGTTAGCTGAGGCTGAAGAATCAGCTGTGATTAACAAGATACCAGAACTATTAAAGCGAAACCTTTGCATTACTGGAACTGCTGATGCTGGTTAGCTGGAACTAGGAAATTAGCTGTGATTAAGAAGAGACCAGCATCATTGAGGTGAAATCTTCTGGGAAATGTTTTCTTTATTTTCTTTTTTTTTATTGCAAAATGCACAGCATTTATTCACAAACAGACAAAAAGGCACAAATTCTACTAAATAGTTGAACAAAAAATACAGCTGTCGATGTTTTCTGAGAGCACAAAGAGGCTACCTTTCAGAGATAGCCAAGGTTGTACCTCATGCTGTGACTGGACTTGGTAATGTGTAAATCTCCCAGGTGGTATTGGTTTTGAAGGCATGAAGGGGTCATGAAGAGCAGCTGAGGCTTGGCACTGTGAGAGGCCTGGAAGGCCACTGGTGAAGGTGCAGCCTCAGTTGTAATTACTGAAGGGATCATACAAAGGAATCAAGACTTGGCACCATGAAGACAGCCTACGAGCTATTGGTGAAGTCTAGTTGCAGCAGAAGTCAGCAGTGTTTTGGAGATGTCAATACCATGAGATGACTACCAAGAACAGCAGCAGCAGTGGAGTACAGGCAGCAGGAGCCTAGGTGACAAGGTGTGTGCAGCAAAGAGCAAAGCTGGAGAAGTGACCCAAGCCCTTGGAGGAACCCAGAAGATCAAAATCATGATAGATCCAAGACATTGGAAGATTAGAGTTTGAGTTTGCCTTTGATAGTGACTGTGCCTTGATATTTTTCCTTCTTGAAGGAAGAAAGTATTGTAGTGGAGCCCACAGTTAAGAGACTTTGAACTTTAAAAAAGAATGGATAATTTAAAGGGACTGAAATTTTAATATATAAGAATTTGTAAAGATTGTGGGACTTTTAAAGTTATTTAGATCTTGGGGATGAATAAGCAAGTAAGGGTTGAGGCTTAATAATGATGTGTTGTGTATCAAGTTAACACGGGTCCCTTGTACTGTTTGGTTTTGTGTGTCAACTTGTCACAAGCTGAAGTTATCACAGAAAAAAGAGCCTCCCTTGAGGAAATGTCACCATGTGATCCAGCTATAAGGCATTTTCTCAATTAGTTACCAAGGGCTGGAAGGCCCACTGTGGGTGGTGCCATCCCTGGGATGGTAGTCCTGGGTTCTGTAAGAAAGCAAGCTAAGCAAGCCAGTAAGTAACATACCTCCATGGGCTCTGCATCAGTTCCTGCTTCCTGACCTGCTGGAGCTCCAATCCTGATGAACAGCAATGTGGAAGTGTGAGCTTAATAAACCCTTTCCTCCCCAAGTTGCTTCTTGTCATGATGTTATGTGCTGGAATGGAAACTCTAAGACAAATATATATTATATAATTATATATTATACATAAAACCATTTATAATGTTATATGTATTATATATAACCATATATACATCTATATCTATAAATGTATAAATAAAATAAACAGACAAGCTACATAACATATAAAACATATAATATATTATTTATATGTATTTATAGATATAGATATGTGTGTATATATGATTATATGTAATACATATAATTGTATGTATGGTTTTATATATAATATACTACGTATAACTTATATAATGTATATATGTATAAAAGTGAAATGTATAGTATGCATTATACAAATTATATGAAAGTATATGTTTATTTATCTCTATCCATCTATCTAGATAGATGGATAGAGATAGATATATAGATATATAAAACTGGTCAGAAGATTAATAAAAGGACAGCATAGCTAGTCAAATATCTGGAAAATTAAAGATTTAAGACTTTGCTTGCTTAATGTGTTCAAGTTATTACCCTAGTCTAATTGTTGCATTCACAGGATTCTAAGGAATAAATGAATAGCCCACTCAGTGTCTCACAGTCTCTACTATTTCATCCTAAAAAGTCATATTGCCATTTTCATGATTATTTGTACTTTTCTAATCAAATATTCTTTGCTGTATGAAGCCTCATTTCCAGCAGAACATAATCTTTCAAGTTGGAGTATTCGAATGTTTGTGCTTGCCTGAACTCTCGTATTATACAGCTTCTTTCTTGATTTTTCAATGATTCATGTAGCTTATCTCTTTTAGGAGACTGGAGATTTAATTTGATCAATACTACTTATAAACATTTTTATGGCTTGCCTAGCAAATGAAAAAGCTGGGTACTCTCACATCTCAGCTTTTAGTTATTGCTAAATAATATTAGTATATCTTGTATTAGTGTGTCTGTGGAGTTTAAATGTAAACACAGTAAGTTAAGGAGAGAGACACATGCATATATAGACAGACAGATAGTCAGAGAGATCAGATTTGGTGAGTCGTGGGAGTTTACAGATGCAGGAAGGCATAGATAGTTACATGAGCGATGTTTCTTCTCAAGCTGTGCTCTGTTCTACCAGACCCACTTAGAGGCATCTGATGGAGAGATTTGGGAAGAACAGGAAACACAGAAAGGTAACTTTTGTTGACTCCAACAAGACACACAAAGGCTATGACTGATTAGAGGGTGACTGTCTCGTGCATTGACTCTTTGTGAATTAAGTTTTAGAGCTAGGATTTTCAGATGGTCTTTTAGTGGAAAAGATACAAATGACATGAGGGTCAAACTCTAAATGAGACTTATTCAGATTTCAGAGAGACTTTGTTTCTTTAAGACTGGATTAAGGTGAGACAATACAAACAATTTTTTAAATGTCTGCCATTTTAAAGTGAATATGCTATGAAGCAATTCCCTAAGTGATAATTCCACTAGGTCTAAGGCTGTTGTGATAGATAATCAAACAACATGCATTTTGGAGTTAGATTTAGTGGGTATCTAATTCAGCCTCTGAAACTCAGAAGAAGCTCTCGTAGAAAAGGCCTGTGGATGTGGCATTAAATTCTATGAGAATTCATGCTGCTCTCTAGGCATACAGGAAACCACACTCCCAGCTTCTTTAGAGCTTGATTAGTGTTCATAATTAATTATACTGAGCTATGAACACAAATTACTTCCCATTCAAGGTAGCAAAGGGCCATGACTCTTCTTCAGTCTTTCTTCCCTATGAACAGCCTAAAGTGAAGTCAAACTTTTAAGCATCCCACACATCAGATACAGTGTGTGGGACAGCTACTTCATAGGGCACTTTAATAGTTTACTTTATTTTCTTATGCAGGATGGTGGCAAACTGCATAGCTTAGTTGATAGTACTTGGTGGGAACTAAGCTTTACTTAAGAAGTAAAGATGATGGAAATGAGATGATTTGGAATAAGGAAATGTAACTCTTGACAGTATTAGTTTTATTCAGTTTCATGACTACTGCTATCCATCTACCCAAAAGTACTCAATGTGAAAATAGCCTCAATAAAACTTGCCTCCCAGGATTTCCTCCATCCAGTTTAGTGTGTCTACTGTTGTTGCCCTTGTTCAGCTCATGTGCAGACAGTGATGACAATGACCTTCAGCCTTTTGAGAGACTACAAGTTGGATGATTTACTTAATGCATGCCTGAATCTCTGAAATGTAGAATCTACAAGGTATGTATTTTAAACTGATATATTTTGAAGTAATATGTTTTGGAGAAATGAGAACAAAATATGCACTATAAAATGCCTTCGACTCATCCTCAACATATTCTTTGCTATTCAAAAAATTTTAGGCTGTATGTTCACTGTATAACAGTGATATTTAGTGATATTCAGGACTTAGAGATCTCTGGATAGAAATGGATGTCACATATGTACTTCTACACATATGAAGTCAGGACATTATCTAGACAACTATGATGTTAAGATGGAATTGTGGAAGAGGATGTCCCAGATTAAGAGTATAGGCATATTAAAGCAACAGAAGGCAAGGTATCCATGAATAATACTCTTAGGGTTTTATACAAGAATGGTTGGTCTGCATATCTCTTACTTATAAGTCTAATCACATAAATCATTCAACCTTAGAATCATTCTGACTCTAAGGACCAACTTACATATTGTTTCAAGTATCAGAGAATTTAGATGCCTTTCTGTTCAAAGTAAACAAATGATAATATAAGACTTACCATTAACCTAAGGGCTAATGTAGATTTTAAGTTCTGTTAAGAATTATGAATCTTCTTAAGGAAGTCTAATGGATCTTCCTATGTCCTGATGACTAAATGTCTTAAATATATGCTTATGGGGGCCAACATTGATAAGAATCTTCCTTGAGAATTAGTACTAAGGAGCCTAATTGGTTCTTTAAGAAGTCCATTAGCATCACTGAAGGGTAGTGAGAACCTGAGCTCCACATACTGATTGATGCAGAACAACAGTATCTGTGTTCAAAGTCTTCATCCCCATCATTTCAGTTACCACTGTGTGCAACACACATGGGGACTAGTTTAATACCAATCTGGATAGAAATCCAAACAGACCCAGGATGATGGCAATCACAACTCTACTTGGGTAAGCTTAACCTGACAATGATTCAAATCTGTAAAAACATTGAATTAAACAGATTCTGACTGATTAAAACTGTACCACATAGAGAAAAGAGAACATAGGATTTAGGTCTGGAGCCCTGACTTTATGACCAATAAGTAATTAAATGGGTAGTAGTACAATATCATATGGCTGGACTTAATAATATAATACTTATTGTATTTGAAATAGAAATCATCCCTGAAAGAAAACATGATCATTTGTGCTAAAGGAAAAAAACACTTATGAATTCTGGAAGCAATTTGTAGGATAGAATGGATACTTCTCTCTCTCTCTCTCTCTCTCTCTCTCTCTCTCTCTCTGTGTGTGTGTATGAGATAGATAGATAGATAGATAGATACATACATACATACATACATACATACATACATACATACATAGAAACATAGATAGATACATAGATATATACATAGATAGATACATAGAAACGTAGATAGATACATAGATAGATACATAGATACATAGAGCTATTGTTAGGTGTTAAAGTGCTAGGAACAAGCTTGAATCTAATGTGATTCTATCTTTTATTTATTATATGATTCAAAAAGTTAATGTACTTAAGTTTCCCAATATCTCATCCAGAGATATCAACACTAAAAATACATAATACAAGGTTCTGGTATGGATTGTAACTGTGCTGAAAATATTGAATAGAGAGAATATTAAACTGATAATTTTCACGTGGTCCCTGGAGACAGGTTATCAATGTATAAGTGAAGCTTTATTGCTTCTAAATGTTCTGTAGCAATTCAGTCTTGACATGCAGTGAAATCTCCCAGTGTCTGTTTCTTATGTATAAAATGGAGTCATAATATGCACTTTTGAAGTAATGAGTCGGTGGGACTGTTATACTTTTCAGAAAGGAGTAATTTCTATCAGCAAAGTAATTTGCCATCAGCAAAGCAAAATAAGGATTCCTAATTTGGTGTTCACTTTCTGGTAGAATGCTTGAACTAACAGTAGGGGAGAAGTACTTTCTTTGAATTTCAGGAGAGAGGAAGAGTTGTGGCTGAGCAGTGGATAGGATATGTATTGGTTCCTTTCCCCACTGCTATGATAAAAATTATGGACAAGAAACGACTTGAACAAGGAAGGATTTATTTTGTCTTACAGTTTGAGGGGATAAATCCATCATGGTGGGGGTGGAGGGTATTTGATGACAGAGGTTGGAGATGACAGGTCATACTGCATCACAGATAGGAAATGCAGAGATGACAGGAAGTGGTGTAGGCTATCAAAACTCAAAAGCCACTCCCAGTGATGTACTTCCTCCAGCAACCTTCAAAGATAGAAAGATAGATCCAGTCCCCATCTGAGACTAAAGATTCAAACATTTGATCCTTTGAGAACATTTCATGTTCAAAATACAACAGACTATTAGAGTGAGCTTTATTCATATGGATATTCATGGACAAAGACTTGAAAGGCATGTACAGATTATCCATCAAGATAACTCATTTGAAGCTTCCTTGGCAAAAGACCCAGACAGAACATAACCCTCACTTGGAGGATGCCTGCCATATCTGAGGAACAGAATTAATTTTGTGTAGCTGGAGCATACTAGAAGGTTGTGAGGATAAGTAGGAGATGAGAGAGGCTGTAAAGTTTTCTGATATTACAACTTCTAGGCAACTATTAGGAACCTTGGTTCCCACTCTGGGATAAGTAGATTATGTTATACAATTTAGTCAGAGAAGTGATAGGGTTAAGAAAATAAAATTATTGTTTTGTTATTGTGGAACATACAGAAATAAGTGTAGAAATAGAGATACTTTGTAAGAAACCTATTCTACTAAAAGTTTAGTTTCATTTATCTCCCTCCCATCCATCCATCATCCATCCATCTATCTATCTATCTATCTATCTATCTATCTATCTATCTATCTATC
>NW_021604608.1:2287109-2291440 GCF_004785775.1 Grammomys surdaster
ATCTATCTATCTATCTATCTATCTATCTATCTATCTATCTATCTATCTATCTAAACTTGGGCAATATACTGTGAGCACAAACGCTTACATCACTTATGATATCTCTGAGGTTCAAGGAATTGCTGAGCCAGTAGATGAACCAGGTACGGATTCCTCCAATATGCTTAGAAGACTACTCACGGAATCACAGGCCAGGGGCTACCTGCTTTCAATTTTACATGTAATAAATATAAACTTTTTTTCTATTTTTTCCCTCTTTTTTATTGGATATTTTTTATTTACATTTTAAATGTTATCCCCTTTCCTGGTTTCCCCTCTGAAAACCCCCTATCCTATCCCCCTCACCCTGTTTCTATGAGGGTGTTCCCTCACCCACTCACTCATTCCTGACTCCCTGCCCTGGCATTTCCTTATTCTGTGGCATCAAGACTTCACAGAACCAAGGGCCTCTCCTCCCATTGATGCTCAACAAGACCATCCTCTGCTACATAAGCAGCTGGAGCGATGGGTCCCTCCACGTGTATTCTTTGGTTGGTGGTTTAGTCTCTGGGAGCTCTGAGGAGACTGATTGGTATTGTTGTTCTTCTTATGGGGTTGTAAATCCCTTCAGCTCCTTCAGTCCTTTCTCTAACTCCTCCATTGTGGACCCCATGCTCAGTCCAATGGTTGGCTGCCAGCATCTGCCTCTGTATTTGTCAGACTCTGGCAGAGCCTCTCAGGAGACAGCTATATCAGGCTCCTGTCAACAAGCACTTCTTGGCATCTACAATAGTATTTTGATTTGGTGACTGTATATGGGATGGATCCCCAGGTGTGTCAGTCTCTGGATGGCCTTTCCTTTAGTGTCTACTTCACACTTTGTCTCTGTATTTCCTCCTGTGAGTATTTTGTTTCGTCTTCTAAGAAGGACTGAAGTATCCACATTTGGTCTTCCTTCTTCTTGAGCTTCATGTGGTCTGTGAATTATATCTTGGGTACTATGAGCCACACTCCCTTCCATGATGGTCACTGAGTGACTAATCCTCTAAAATTGTAGGCCCTCATTAAGCATTTTCTTCTAGAAGTTTCTTTAGTCATGACATTTTGTCATGGTAATAGACAAGTAACTATGACAGAAGTCATGGATGTAAACCTGACTTTTAAAATCTGTAATAGATTCGATCTCTCAGAGTATATGTATAAATAGAAAATTGAAATAAGAATTGTACCTCAGGTGACTTCACATTAATAAGTCAAGAAGAGTAAGTGATTTAAGAAAGAATATTGAGAAGAAATAACCCCTGAGGTCAAGCGTCAAAGATCATGTGCAGACTTGGAAATTCTAGAATGCTTATAAAGAAATGTGAAAAGATCAATGCATTTGAAATACAGGAGAGAAAGAAAGTTTTTTGCTGAAATGTTTGAGTTGCAGGTACTATCAACTTCTGTGGTTTCTCAATGGAGCGATATAAGTGAAGACAGATTAGATTGTCTTCAACTGAGAACAGAAAGAGAACAATTGATAGATACTCATCTGTGTCTATGTTCACACGGCTTTGGAGGTCATTTCACTCCATCACATGGAGTGTGATGTCATATTGCAATGTGTAATAATATAATGTTTAAAGCTCTTACAGTGGTAGATGAGTTGTTTCTAGGTTTTGTCTATTCTGAGCAAATCTTGGAAGACATTATATAATTTTCTTCATGGATATGTTTTTCTTTTTATTTCTCAGGTGCAGTATCAGTGGTGTTCCTAATTTACAAGGGTAGAAAGGAACAGAGTTTCTAAGTTATATAGAAAATTTTTATAAGGATCTTACAGACAATTCTCTAAAGAAAAGGAAAAAATTAATATTCCCTTTATCTTATAGTTTTCTTCTTTCATAAAAAATTTCATTTTCAAAATTTGCTTGTATTTGATAACTGTTGACATAATACTTTCGTGCCAAGCACTCTTGTTAAACATTTTTATTAATAATTAGAATTTAATTATTAAATCTCTAAGTTTTCAGTCATATAATTTGATATAATGTAGAGATTTTTATTAGAGTTACTCCAATAATTTTTAATAACAAGAAATCTTAGAAAAATGAAGATTAAAAAGAATTATCCTCAACTTTGAAATGGTTCCTACTGGCTACAGAAATATCACATCTGTACTGTTCCTATTAGTTAATATTCAGAAATCCTAAATCAGTACATTAAGACAAAAATAATGAATACAAGACAGCAAAAGTATGTTTTGAACATCTTGGATCTAATGCATTTTCTTATTAATGTGATTATTTAAATTAATCGTTTTCCTCAGGTTAAAACATTTTTTAAATTCCTTCATAAATGATTTTCTCGTAATTGTTTGATTTTTTTCCTAACACTTTACTTCAGAGTTTTCATCTGTATTCATGAATAAATTGGCCTATAATTTTCTATTCTTCTCTGGTTCAGTTGTCAGGATTATGATAGCTCATAACATACTTTCAGAGTATTTATGTCTTTTTTTCTTCTTTTTCAATTTCTCTAAGATGTTTTATATATCATAAAGCTATGCTATTTCAAAATTCATTGAAATAACCCATTTTAAAACTGTCCCCAAACTGTTTGTCTGTACGTGGGTATGTATATTTGAGATTTAACTACTGTTTTAATTCATGTAAAAGCAGTATGACGTGTGCTTGTGTGTGCACACCAGAGGGTACATATGGACATTCGTGGTTGTGTTCATGTGCACTGGTATGTGCTTGCAAGTGGAGGTAGTAATCAACTAGCAATCTTGCTCCCTGGCATTTTCCACTTTGGCTTTTTGAGACAAGGTCTTTCACTGCATTGGAGTTTGGTAAGCTGGCTGGGCCAGCTGGCCTACAGTTCCCCCGATTCCCCTTTTCTACCTTTCTAGTAGTAGTGCTACCTGTATGTTCCACTATGTCCAGGTTTTATTTTTTTAATGTGAAATTCATGGGATTGAACTGCAGTCCTTGTGTTTGGGAGGAAAGCACCCTACAAATTGAGCTATCTCTCTCTCTCTCCTAAATATATCATTTTATATTCAGTTCTGAATACAGTTTTAAACAGAAATTGTTATAGGTGTTTGCCTTGTTCATATATACTGTTCTGATATGAGTATATACAGGCATGGGTAGACTGACTTATAGCTAATTATACTTTTGAGTAGTTAGTCTGTCTATTCTTTTATATTCTTTTCATTTTGATATTTGTCCTAGAATATTTCTAGATATAGATTTACTACTTGTTCTGTTTTGTACTTGTGTTACTTGATTATGCAGGCTTTTTTTCTTTAAAAAACAATCCTTCTATAAACCTGGCCAACACATCCTTGGTCAGGGGTAATGCTTTGAGGAATAGCAAGTGTCTGCCTTCATGTTCCCGCCTTGAGCTCCTGCCTTGACTTTCCCCCATACACACTGTGACCTGGAGTTGTAAGTCAAACAAACCATCTCTTCCACATTTGCTTTGGGTCAAGGTGTTTTATCAGAGCAACAGAAATCAAACAAGAATGGTACCCTATTGACCTCCCCTAGTTACTAGGATCAGCCACTAGAAGCTGATGGTGCCTGTCACCTGAAAGAACTCACAGTTCACAGACAAGTCTGTAAGATTTCACCAAAGAAGAAGAATCAATCTTGAGGCTAGAGAAGGTAATTACAAGTGAAGCCAGGAGAAAAAAGCAAAGGTATTTTTTGCCTCAAACGTGGATTGACCCACTGAGAGCAGTGGCCAAATGCTTTAGTTACATCCATGACATCAGGGATTGGATACCTGAAGCAGCTACTGGGGAGATAGTTTTCCTATTTGGAAGGAAGCCACTGGAAAGAAATTATAGCAAAAAAGTTCTCCATCTTCAATCTTAGGACAAGATGGGGATCTCTTTATCACATAGGGATAAGAGTAGTCATGCTACATAGGTATCAATTCATCCACTAGGGACTTGAGACTTTTGGAGAGGCATCAGTGCTATTTCACAGAGGAGACAAAGTTTATGTTTTTATTTTCTTAGTATGTTTCCCTGGTATATTTTCGATTCCCATATAATCAAACCAGGTGCTACATCCTCACCCACACTATAAGAAGTACTCTCATCTAAGCAGTGACACATAGTATTAAGTGTAACATACTCTGTAAGGGTTGCCATGGTAAGAGTTGTCTGCTCCCTGCCCCCCATATTTCCATAAATAACAAAGTGGGAGATTGCTGAAAGCATGTGTAAAGAAATGTCTGGGCTGGGGTAATTGCTCAGTGTTTTGCCATGCATAAGTCACTGGGATTTTAATATATTTGATGTTAAAATCTCTCTCTCTCTCTCTCTCTCTCTCTCTCTCTCTCTCTCTCTCTCT
>NW_021604608.1:2291450-2316847 GCF_004785775.1 Grammomys surdaster
TCTCTCTCTCTCTCTCTCTCTCTCTCTCTCTCTCTCTCTCTCTCTCTCTCCCCTGTCTCCCTCTCCCTCCCTCTCTCCATCCGTCCCTCCCTCCCTCACCCTTCTCTCTCACATCTAAAGACAAACACAAATACATATAAAGACACACAACATACAGACATAGCCCTTTTGTAACATTACATAATTACACAGTTCCAAACACTAGCAGATATAATTGACTTAATGAAGATGCAGGATAGTGTGTGTGTGTGTGTGTGTGTATGTGTGTGTGTATGTGTGTGTGTGTGTGTGTGTGTATAGTGTGTCTGTGTCTGTGTTCACACACATTTGAATTTGATCCACATGTCACCCTGGCTTATAACTGTCAAGTCTTCCTTAATTACAGCAGACCTAGAAGTCATCTGATCTTTCCAGCAGTATTTCAAACATATTTATATTTCCTATTTAGGAAGAAAACACCAACATCACTCCTACACATAATGAGAACTTCTAATGTGTTTTCTCGGAAATTTTCCTCAATTCTCTACTTTGAAGTAAACCACTATATATTTAAGAAACATTTTTTCCTCCTCTGAACAGAATATACTTTTCTTTCAGCTTACCAAATGATGATTGAGTGCCTACCCTAGTTTTGGGAACATTCTGTGGAACTAGAAGGAGATAAGACATGGTCCTTGTTCTTTGGGAGATTTTTATGCTTTGGGATCCTTTTTTAAAATGCAAGTATTAGCTTTAGAAGGTTATCTTTGCAGGCCAATAAGAAGGTGTTCTGGGGGTAAGTTGCTTAAATGTTCTGGCTGGCAGCTATTCAGCTGAGCCAATTGATCTGTGAAGCTTAGACAGATAGAAGTGGTTGTAACTGGCTCCCTTGTCCAAAGGCATGAGGGATGGGGGAAGAACCACTCTTTTGCTTAGTTCTGAGTCATTCCAAAGGTGGGGGCAGCAACCACAGGGCTGAGGTCAGAGCAATCAGAAGAGAGAGAAGCCTGTGGCCACAGTTATTCTGTCTTGCCGGGAGGCTTCTGTTGCCTTTGAAGCAACAGTAGCCCTGGGGTTTTCTGTCAGTTCTGTCTTTGCCAACTGGACTCTCTGGACTTAAAGGGCAGCTTTTAGCTGAGCATGACACAGCATCTGTGTGTGTATCCTGACACATATTCTGACATAATATCCATTTGCACAGGATATTGAGCTGAATAAGAGGTCTCATAGCTAGCCAAGTTCAAGGAAGCATTGTTTTGAAATGTAGTACATGAGATTACTCTACTGTGATTTTATATATTAAATATATATATATATATAATTAAACATATATAATTAAACATATATATAATTAAATATATATAATTAAACATATATATATGTATATATATATATTTGATTCTTAAAATTTGGCTTCTATATTAAATATTTAATAAAAATTAAAATGAATAATGCCATGAGAAACAAATTTAAATAAAAGTTTGGTTCATATAAGGAAAAATATTTAGGCATATTTGTCAGGGAAAACTAATTCTATCTCAAAAACACTGGCCTTTGGAGATTTAATAGAAGGACTATTTTCAGTGCAACTCATATTCCTTTGGCCTCTGTGATAGCTGATCTTGGTTGTCAACTTGAGACATAAGAGAAAGGGGAACCTCAACTGAGGAAATACTTCCCCTCAGATTGGCCTGTGGAAATGTCTATGAGTTACTTTTCTTGACTGCTAATTGGTATAGGTGGGCCCAATACACTAAGGGCAGCACCATCCCTAGGCAGGTGGGCCTGAGGAATGTAAGAAAGGTAGATAAATGTAAGCCTGGGAACAAGTCAGCCAATAGCTTGCCTTTATGCCTTGGTTCCTGCCCCAGGTTTGACTGTGATCTTCTGGGCCTGACTTCTGTCACTGTGACATGGACTTGTAAGCTAAACAAGCCCCTCACTTCCCATGTTTCTTCAGTTACATTGTTTATCACAGCACCAAAAAATGATCCAGAACTGCCTCATCTCGTTTCCTTGTGGGCACTGAAGCCCAGATATGTTTAAGTAACAGCTCTAATATCCACTGAGCTTTGGCTTCTGCCATTGCATTGTCAGAACATAGTGAGAAGGCACAATGACAAGCAACTTGGAAGATGGTGAAGAAGTTCTAAGAGATTAAGGGGGAGCCGAAGCTGTGGACTGTCCATGTATTCTTTGTGTGAGTCATAAATGTAATGCTCTATAGATGTCAGTACCATCTTTTTCTTGGAAGAGATCATAAACCATTGAGTCTCAGTTATACTGCATCTCGCAGGTACTTCCTATAGCATAAGAAGACAATTTCCATGGTACTGAGGTAAGCTGCATATGTCTAAATGTGTTCTACAACATGTGATTCTTTCTCATGAGGTAGACCCCTTGCCAGTGCTATTTACAGTCTCCTATCATTCCTTTAAAACTCTTAATCAAGACCTTTGTTTACAAGCAACCTTGTCAACAATTGAAAGGATACAGTAATCCTCTCTCTAGGGAGAATGGTGCTGACCCTTTCTATTACGGCAAACTTTCAACTTCAGTAGCATACTTTAAATTGGGCACATAATCTAAGAATTATTTTAAAACTCAACATGTTTATAGCTAGACTATAAAGTAATCATATTTGCTCTAGTTAGAATAAGTAAAAAAAAATCTATTAAATTTCATAGTAAAATCTGGTCTACTTAGCTGCTAGTAGCCTTACAGAATTTAGAAAAATTGTGAAGCAAATCCTGTCCAATGACTGGAGGTTTTTTTTTTTTTTTTTTTTTTTTAATGTAGGGCTGTCCTTTGACATTGCTCTGTAGACCAGGATGGCCTTGAACTCCAAGCTCTATCTACCTCTACCTCCTGAATGCTGGGGATTTAAAAAATTGCATGTGCCATCATCATCTTGCCAAAATTTAGTAATTCTATGAGAGCAGCAAAATAATATGTCCCTTCAATAAGCATGAAAAGATCTTGTCAACTATGAATGAAGAAAGCTCATTAATAACAGGAGAGTAGTCAATCATAACACTGGCACCAGGAATTCTTGCCTTAAATTCTTTTCACTACGCATTTTTCTGGTGGACAGTTTTTCTCTAAGATACAGAAATTTCATGGGCAACAGTGTAAGCCACTCAGAGGATGCTTTGTGAGACTCCCCCACCTCTCTTTTTTTCTCTTTTCTTAAAGAATAGCTTGTTAAGCATTCTACAAAGGAACAGATTAATAAACTATGAAGTGCCTCAGTTCTTCCTTAAGACTTTTGATCCGGGTTAACCTTTCTGGCTGTCTAGAAACTCACTAAAATGTACATGAGTGATAGCAACAAAAGCTGTCATCTATATACACGCTCTGAGATCCAGACAACTAGGTGGTGCTTTACAACTGCCGAAAGAAAAGTCTGCACGTAGCTGAGGGATTTTAAAGGTTCTTGATCTTGTGTTCCTTGATTCTAGAGGTAAAGCGTGGACAAGACTCACAGCAGCTGGGTCCCACAGCCATGCTGTCTTACTTTATGCAAGACATAGGGAAGCAGTCTGTCTCTTCAGGCCTTCCTCATTGCCCTCTGGAAAGAATGTCAACAAAAGTCTCGATATAGCTCTTTCTACACCTGCTAACTTGGCCTGCATTCCAAGTTGTTCTGGAAGCTGAAGCAGGAAGATCTAGAGCTCAAGGTCAGACTGAGCAACTTGTGGGGCCCTGTCTCAAAATAAGGGAGTCTGTGTAACACTTGAAAAAATATAAAGACTCTCGCATAACGTGCCATGTGAGTTAGATCTCATAATGACCTACAAGGCAGTTCTTTATCACTTCTAGTTGCTGAATGAAGTTAACAAGAGGGTATCCTCTGAAAAGAACATCAGAATCTTCAAAACAGGTAAAAAGAGGTTGTTCGATTGTATTTGTACATTCAAGGTCTAAACTTGATTCATATATTCACAGATACTAGTTTCAGTAGCAGCTTCCAGGTAACAAAGTGAGCATACAGAGAAGATCATCTGCGGGTTTTGGTCTGGAAATCTCTTCACACCAGTTTTAATGTTAAGACAGTCTAATTGCCTAACACAGCTTAGATGTGTATAGTACTTGTTTTATTTCTTTTTTATTGAATATTTTCTTTATTTACATTTCAAATGTTACTCCTTTCCCGATTTCCCCTCTGAAAACCCCTTATTCCATCCCCCTTCCCCTGCTCCTGTTCCCTCACCCATCCACCCACTCTGACTCCTGTCCTGGCATTTCCCTATACTGGGGCAACAAGCCTTCACAGAACCAAGGGCCTCTCCTCCCATTGATGCCTAACAAGGCCATCCTGTGCTACATATGCGGCTGGAGCCATCGGTCTCTCTGTGTGTATCCTTTGATTGGTGGTTTAGTTCTTAGAAGCTCTGGGAAGTCTGCTTGGTTAAAATTGTTGTTCTTCCTTTGGAGTTGCAAACCCCTTCAGCTCCTTCAATCCTTTCTCTAACTCCTCCATTGGGTACTCCATGCTCAGTCCAATGGTTAGCTGCCAGCATCTGCCTCTATATTTGTCAGACTCTAGCAGAGCCTATCAGGAGACAACCATATCAGGCTCCTACCAGCATGCACTTGTTGCTATCCACAATAGTGTCTGGGTTTGGTGACTGTATATGGGATGGATTCTCAGGTAGGTCAGTCTCTGGATGGCCTTTCCTTCAGTGTCTACTTCACACTTTGTCTCTGTATTTCTTCTTGTGAGTATTTTGTTCCCCCTATTCCAAAGTATACTCTGTGTAAGCAAAAATGAGAAGTTATTGGACTGAGGTCCTGATTTTAATTTATTTCAAAAGATTTAATTTTGTATGTAAGGACATTTTTCCTGTATATATCTCTATGTACCATGTATACTCTTCTTGTTCATGGAGACCAGAAACAGGCATTGGATTTTCTGTAACTCAGTTTTGAGATGTCATATGGATGTTGAGAACCATATGGTCTTCCTGCAAGTGCTCTCAATGCCTGCAGTTAATGGTTTTGATTGAGAACTTGTTGGTAAAATATCAGGAAAGGGATTCTATTTGCTTTCCTTGATTTGTCTTTTCTGGTTTGTGCAGACATCTGTGTCAAAATCCCTAGCTAAGCAGAGGGGGAGCTGGGGTGATTTTTTTCCTTTAGTAAAGCAAAGAGGATTGTAGTTTGAGGCAACATAAACCTTACTGAAAGTGTCTTATAGGATCAAACCTGTGAACAAATTAGAGATAAAAATGGATCTGGAGACAGTGGATGAATCTGTGTGTACACTTGTTGAGCATATTGGTAGGGTGGCATGCAGGGAGAAAACAACAAATGACAATTACAATAATTAGAAACAATTAACATCAATCAAAGGCTTACTGTGTTCTAGGCAAGGCATCAAGAAATGTGTAGGAACATTACTGTGTTTATATCAGAGGTCTGCTTATCTGGGAGGAGAACTTAGGCAAATCTTTCAGTTTTGTTGACATATATCATATATCCATGTCTATTCTTCTTGGCAAAGACCCAAACAACAGAGAAATTATACAAATATAGGTGTTGCTCATGGTGGTGATTAATCACTTGCTGAGAAATTAACATCGTGCATATATGTCGTTTTAAAACCTGGTATTGTTTTGCTTTAGAAAAATGAGTATTTTCCTTAGCTTAAACAAAAAGAAAGTGTTGGGAGGGGTTATAGTTTTTTCTCATATTTTTTTTCATTCTTTGACACTTATGCATCAATATTTTGATTTTATCCACCTCCATTTCCTGTCACCATCCTCCCAACTTCATGCCCATTTTCTTTCTAACTCACTGAGTACCATTAGGGTTGCCTATGTGCCCAGGGTTTCGTGCCAGTAGCCATTTCCCATAGAAAGGTGACAGACTCCCACAGTAGCCACCAACTACTAATCACTAGTCATCTAGAAGAGGGGTCTTGAGATCCCTCCCTGTTCTATGTTGGAATTCTCTTTTGGCTTGATCTTGTGAAGATCCTTTGTAGGTAACCACAGCTGCCATGAGATCTTGTGTATAGCAGCCATGTCATGTCCAGAACACGGGATTTCACAGAAGTTCTCTCTGTCCTTCAGCATCGACTTCCTTCCACCTACCTCTTTCTCAGAATTTGATAAGCCTTGCCAACATCTGTGATTGAGTCTCTGTATTGATTACCTTCACTATCTTAGGCAATAGGTAGTTCTTCTGACAAAAGTTAAGAGGAACACAACTCTGTGAATATAAATGTAAATATTCAGAAGTTTGATTGTAAACATAATCACTAAGAAAGCCGATAAAATTAGGTTTTCTTCGTGGGTCTATGACTTTTCCAGATATATAATATATATATATATATTATATATCTATAATCAACATGTATTATTTAAAATACATTGTAAGGGTTCAAGCAAACTTAATTAAAAAAACAAACAAAACAAAAATAACAACACAGCTTAGAAATAAGAAACAAGGAGCAAGGACAGATAGTCTAAGAAAAAAAAATGACACATAAGAGAGGCAGACAGCATGCATCAGGACTCTTGGCTGGAGACTTGCTTTGAATAGGTTTCTTGCAGGTACTTCTTAAATGCTGAGAGGCTTTTCTGTAGCTCTGCAGGATGTGTGTTCAAAGGGCTATTGATGTTGGGTTCTTCTAGCAGGCTGTGGTTAGAGAGCAAGATGGTCCTGACATCAAATAGTGCAGACCACTTCTTGAAAATGTCCAGGCAGATGATGTTTCCCTGGGTGTCCATGTTGGGATGTGTTTTGGGATGTGTGTGTGTGTGTGTGTGTGTGTGTGTGTGTGTGTTGCATGCTTATACTGGTAAGCATGAATTCCTTCCTGTGGAGACTCAAATCTAATCAAGAGAGAGGTTGGTTATAAACAGTCTTGCCATTATTGTACCAGTGAACACATTTTGCTTGGTAGATTGGTATTGTACCATGCAGCATTTAGTATTTATTAAACTCATTTGTGTTCTTTTTCCCCCAGCAGCTAATTCTAGCAGGAGGAATGTTTATTTCTGGTCAGCTCAGGACTTATTTCTCTAGGTTCTGCAACTAAAATGTGTTGTATTTTCAGAGACAGGGTTGTAATTATATAGTTATGAGGAGAACCAAGAGCAACAGCAATGGCCAGTATTGCTTTGATCTTCCTAGAACCTCCATGATTAATGTATCCTAGGAGGTAACTTGTACCTGACAATGAGAATGTGTGTGTGTGTGTGTTTCCTACACTTTTTACTAGTATTAAAGATGCTAAGTTCCTATGTAGCTTTTCTATGAACCTTTTGTTTCAATCAACCTGCCTCTTCCTCTTCCTTCCACACGCCCCATCAGTCTCCTCCCCACCGGAACCTATCTAACTTCAGGAACCCTGTCTCTATTTTCATTTCTCCTTTATTCTACTATTCTGCCTTCGTTAATACTTCTCCCACCACTTGCCTGCCTCCAGGCCTTTGGCTTCCACATGACTTGAAGCTACACACAGAAAACAACAGAATCGAATTTATGACCTACGTGTGAGGGAGAACATGAAGGTTGCCTTTGTGTGCCTGGGTGACCTCACTCATTGTATTTTTCAAGTCAATTCATTTACTTACAGATTTCATTTTTTAAAAGCTGTATAATATTACTCTAGACTTCATTTTAATTATCTAGATGAGTTCACAGTTTTCTTGTTTTTTTTTTTTAAAGTGTATCTTCAGAGAATGGGCAGTGGGGGAAGAACACACAGGATTGATCCACTTGATCTCTGTGCCGCATGGAAAGATAGGCTGGCAAAGAGTCGGAGACACCTATTAGCAACATTCTGGAACACCAGCAGGACTGCTGGTGTCACATAGAGAGTTACCTGTGTAAACAAAGAAGGGCTTTAAAAATAAGCTTTTAACTGATAGTGATTGCCAGGACCCAGGGACCATATAAGACACTACGTGAGATAGACTATTTCCCCTGCTAAAAGGTGTGACTCAAGAGCCTGGCAAAGTATATGGGACAGGATTTAAATGAGTGGGAGAAAGGTAGAGATGACACAGCCTCCTTTCTATTCTTATGGAGATGGGTGTTAATTATAGGTGAGGCATATGCTTGGAACTGTATTGGAAGTCTTCTGAGTAGCCACAAAAATATATAAGGAAGGGCAAGCCAGTGACTTCTGTTAACTGAAGTGAACTGTGACTTCAATGCAAGACAGCCATCTTTGAAGGAGAAAATTTGACAAGTCGCTGGGTGGCAGAGCTCACAGATTGCTAGTCAAATGAGAAAGGTGAGAAGAATGATAGAAGTATATAAACAATTGGTGAATATTCTTTGAGCTCATTGCTGTGTGCGGTTCATCATAGTAAGCCACAGCCTCAGGCGCAAATGACTCCTACTCTGTGAAATACTCACTCTGAGAGGCTGGGGATTGGGGGAAGTGACTGGAGCTAAATATGGGAATAGCAAATTCACACCTCCCTTGTCACAGAGGCAAGCTAGCAATTATTGAAAGTGGAAATTCACACACTGTTGAACTGTTATTTCTTCTCTTGCTTTCTCTCTTTCTTTCTGGCTGTAGACATGAGCTTACAATTTAATTCATGCAAATGTTTGGTAGCTATTGTATACGTTACTTGCTCTGCATACTCTTTGAAATAATCTTTGCACAAGGTATGTAGATAATCACTGCTATTTTCCTTAAATTATATATACCTAGAGGCTCTAAGTGTCATCTATAAGATGACAGGATCTATCCATCAGATAGAGGAATATGCTCAAAGTCATTTGGAAATAAGTGTGATCTTAAGCATGGGGCCAGGAAGGAGAGAAGTGACCATAATTCCCATGAAGGAATCTTAAGTACTAATGGGCCTTTGCTCATACTCAGAACATAATCATTTATTCAGTGGTATTATTATTAATGATTTTAAAAGCAGTAGGCGCAACTTTACTTTTAGAGAAGGCACCGCTGAATATGGTTAAATTGGTAGGAGCAAAGAAAGGGAAAAGAATGTATTGGAGTGATCAACTATATTGAGACCCTTGGCAAAAGAAAACAGACTCAGCAGAAAATGGACTGCTCTATGAATATCAAAGAACTTTATGGCAATGCTAAAGAGAGCAGTGATCTGTATTGAAATGATAGTTTAGGACAGATAGAAAGTCAGGATGTTGAGCACCAGGGGAGACAAAGAGCACCAAGGGCCATGTTGTTAACAGATTGTTAGGGAAAAAGTGAGTACCAGAAAACTGCCCAGAGGCATTTGAGTGAATTAGTTAAAGGATCCTAGATTTGCGTATTCCTTTGAATTTCTTACAATGAAACAATCAGGCACCTTTCCCATGGAGGCCAACACTTTCTCCTTGTCTAGAGACCACATGATAATCTTACCCAAGAAGGTGGTAGCCCATCTGTTCTCCCAACCCTTCAGTTCCTTCAGATCAACTTCCAGGATCCAGTCTTCTCATTGTCTAAACAGAGAAGTACTATATTAACTCCAGGAAAAGAATTAGCTCTTGTTGCCCCACTCACCCCATTCCCCCAAAAAACAAACAAACAAACTGAAGAACTCTACTAGCATGCTTTGCTAAGTACTGGAGAAAGATTTGTGGAAACAAGATATGGGGGTGGTGGAACAGGTGCTGTGTAGAACCTTTGGATGAATTTTTTGATATTGAAGAATTTACTCATGATATTAACTTTATAGTCTGGAAATATCTGGATTTTTGTGTTAAACTGGTACCTTAAAATTTGAATATAAAGGTGAATAGATGAAAAGCATCTACCATATTATGCTGTTCTTCAGGCATGACACTGTCTTTGCCATCTTGAATACTCAGCAGCTATGTTTATATGCAAAAGATCTATACAAGACTGGTCTCATAACATTCTGTTATGGAGAAAAATGGATCATTAGGCACCCCTCTCTGAATATATATATAATCAGTCAGATTTTACAGGGAGTAAAATTTTCTTGATTTTCTTCAGGGATGTAGCCATTCCTAAGTTGCCTGTGTTCCTATAATTAATTAGCACTAATTACTTTCATTGACGCACTATCTTTGGCCTGTTAGGTGTGCCCTGACTAGGGTCAAAAGATGTTTGATTCTCTGTGTAGGACAATTTCATATAATACACTCCATTGGAATAACAATGAGAAAAAGATAAGGCTTGAGTAGGTGGGAATATTGATATGATTTTGCTGTAGAAGATGAACACAGTGGTTAATCCTAATGTGGACTTGTTAAGATATAAAATAACCTGGGAAATGAGCTTTTAGTCATGCCTGGGAGAGATTATTATGACTACATTAATTAAGGTGGGAAAATCTGCTCACTGTTGGTGGCGCCATTTCCTGGGCTTGATATTAGTCTGTTTAAAATAGGAAAATGTAAGCTGAGTAGAGAAATTCATCTCCTTCTGCTTCTTGGCTGTAGGAAGAACATGAACAGCTGCCTTATGCTTCTGCCACTGTGACTTCCTACCAGAATAGACTGTACTCAGGAACTGTGAGCCAAAATAAATCTTTTCTCCCTTGGGTCTTTTTCAGGGTATTTTATCACAGCAGCAAGACATGTTACTGAGCTAAATAGGAGAGTGAAGAGCTGGCTGTTTAGTTGTCTACGTTTCCTAGAGAATCTCAGAAAACATGCTGCTTACTATGATACTAAGAAGTGTTCACAGAAGGAGCATTTTTGAATAGGCTCAATACTGATATATTTGATAATGGGAAAACTGCCATGAGACTGAACTCTCCTACTTGTAGATGATGAGTTTGGGCAGTGGCTGAAGCAATATGGAAGTATCTAAACTTTAGTGACAAAATGGAAGTAATTGTAATTGTTACCAAGGCTAGAGATCTATTTAATCAGTGTGTCATGGTCAACAGCAGTAGATGAGGATAATTGAAATTATGGCATTCTTTGGTGGAGGAGGTGTGTGGGGCAGTTAGCTCATGCGTGGGCGGGCGTGGATCCTGTTGGGCAGAATTTTGGGTCCCGTGGCTCTGGGGAGTAGAAGACTGAGTTCACTCCAGGCAGCGCTGGGGCTCAGCCTGGGCATGGGAAGACCTCAGTCTGAGGTCACTCGGGGCAGGGCTTCTGAGTGGTGGTCTCTGGGCTGATGGCTGACTTGGAGGCTGGTGGTCTATGTCCTTGGGCTCCCAGACACTACTGAGAGCCATGGAAGAACAGAAATACAGGGGCATACGGGGCTGGTCCACAGCTGAGAGGAACGAGGTGGGGGAAGCCCTGACAGTGCCCCACTGGTTGAGGCTCTTGGTATGGCACTCGCTTGGCTGGATCAAGGCTCAGCTAACCTGGTTGAATTGGCGGGGGTCTCCACGGCTAGAACACAGAGAGATCTGGTGGGAGATTAGGCGGTGACAGTGGTGGCTCAGCTCATTAATTAGAGGCCTCCTCCACGGTTCCCCATGGTGGGGCCCCAAAGACACAAAGAAGTTCATGGTTTTACAAGATTTGTTGTCATAGCAGAAAATAGATGAATCTGGGTGCACTCTCCCTTTGTCAGGGTGGGCCTGACTTAAATAGGGAGTGAGGGAGGGAGGACGGTCTGGGAAGGAATATTTAATTGGCTATGCCCTCTGCCCTTCAGGTATCTCATTTATATGGAAATCTCTTGAGGCTGAGGCCTATAGTCATGCCCTCTACCTGTGGAGGGACTGGTAGGGGCGTTGCCCTATATGACTGAAAGATGCGGATCAGTGGAACCTGGAGTCTGGGAGCGGCGAGATATGTGGCATCCCTTGAAGGCATGGACACCTGTTGGATCTCTGGCTATCTTCAACCAGTGCTCTACCAGAAACCAAGCCATTCTTTCACGGTCTCACAGAGTTGAGGATGGGAATTCAGTCAACTTGACATTTTCCAACTTATATTATTGAAAAAATATTAAGACTGTAGGACTAGGGCTGAGATCAGCTCTCAAGATAGGAAATTAGGCTCTCTTGCCAATTTCCACTACATATAATTAGATTCTAATAAATGATATTTTTAAAAGATCTGTGCAGAAGCTTTTATTAGTCAATATTTCTCTAATACATACCTCAAATACTCTGTAGTTGTTTTCTGGATAACTGGAGGAAGGAGATATCTTAGAGTGCTGCTACTGGATCTCTGGGATTGGTAGATACCTTCAGTTCCAACATTTGAGAGGCAAAGGCAGGCAGATATCAGTGAACTTGAAGCCAGCCTAGTCTACATAGGGAGTTCCAGGAAAGCCAAAGTTATGTAGAGAGACCCTGTTTCAAAAACAGAGCAAGACTAAATATAACAAAACACAGTGCACTATCAGAGACATAGTTTAATTTGGTCCTAATATTAAAAGACTTCAAGTTGGACTTGAATCCAGTGGAAAGAGGATGGTGAATAGAATTTGGGTTCAAGTTTTAATTGTTAAAGTTATTATTAAGAACTCAAGTAGAGTGAGTAGATATATAATGACTTGAATATGATATCTGCTTCATGGCCTTATATCTTAAGTGTATGATCCCTATCTAGTGGTGCTATTTGGAAACTTTAGGAGGGGGGGGGGCTATTGGAAAAATAGGTTACTGAGAACATGCCAATTACTTTTACCCTTCTTTCAGTTTGCTGTGAGCTAAACATCTGATTCCTGCACATAATTCTGATGCCATGATGCTCTTTCTGGAGTATGGATTGAAATTTCGAAGTGTGCCAGCTATAGTAAATCATTCCTCTCTTTGTTAATGTGTGTCAGATACTAATGTGTGTACAGGTAATGTATGGTAATGAGAAAAATAACTAATATGGGTACCCTACATTTTTGGTAGAACTTTCATGTTAGTTTGAGTAATTGTGATGTATTGAAAAGTTAAAAACAAAAACAAAAACAGACCAAGCACAAACTTGTGAGACTGATCTATCCCATCTTAGCTGAAGGAAATCGTCAGAAATCATACTGCTAATGTAGAGAGGTCATAATTACCCTTTTCCCAAGGATATACCCAGGTGATCTGTAGAGGATAGGGTAAGCCATAAGTACATTCCAGAAAAACTGTGTAGATGTTTTCATCCATCCACAGCTGCTGGGCCAAGTTGGCTCCTAGAGGAGGAAACAAGTCTTGACTGGAGCATTTGGAATGTATCTTTGAAGATGAGAAATGTATTCTTTCTGATCTCATGCATACACAGGTAAACCAAAGTCACTTCACCTTCAGAAGGCAAGACAGTAGTAACCATACAGTTCCCTGCACTGCCACCACACAGCCAGAAGACTTAATTTCCACTTTGATCTCAGGAGATCTTTATGTAATGCATTGTATCCATGATATCTCATTGTCAAACTGCCTGTCATAGAAAGTAACAACAAATACATCTAGTCACGTAGACTTGGGTAGGCAAAACACTGAGATTGTATAATGAAGATAGGCTTCAGAAATGACATCAACAGTGAGCTAGCTTTATACTCACATCTTCTTGACATCTCCCTCAATACACACGTGCAGCCTAAGGCTTATTTCCTATAACAAACCATGCTAGTTAAGTTTCGAAAATATGACCCAAATATAAACAGATGTGGGAAAAAGAATATCAATTGAAAAATTTTCTCCATAAATTTGGCTTGCAGGCATGTCTGCAAGGGCATTTTATTTCATTTTATCTCTTTTATTGAAAATAGAATTTTTTTCTCATCTAATATATCTTAATTATGGTTTCCCCTCCCAATTTCTCCCCTTATTCCCCCCAAATCAGGATCACTCTCTTTCGGTCTTTCATTAGGAAACAAACAGGCTTCTAAGGAATAGTGATAAAATATAATCGGATAAAATAAAAACTAACACATTTTTATTGGACAAAATATATAAACATGAAAAATGAGTCAAAGAGACAAGACAAGATATGAAGACTCAAATAGTTTACACACTCAAGAATACCATCAAAATCACTAAACTAGAAGCCAGAATATATATGCAGAGACCTGGTGGAGACCTGCACAACCCCTGTACATGCTGCCTCAGTCTCTGCGTTTATGTGAATTTTCATCATGTTGATATGGAAGGCATTAGGTTGTGTGTATGTGTGTGTGTGTCCTCTACTCCCTATGGACTTACACTCTTTCTACTTCCTCTTCTGAATGGCTACCTGAGCCTTGAGGGGAGAGATTTTATAGACATCCTATTTAAGGCTGAGTATTTCATTGTCTCTCACTCTCTGCATGTCTGCCTGTATTTCTATGTATTTGTTCCCATCTATATCCCTAGAATATTTAGTTTCAGGTTTTTGGTCACCCAAGGAAGCATGCAACCAAGTATGGATTCCATGTGGAATAACCTTAAGTGAAACCAGATGTTGATTGGTTATTTCCATAAGCTCTGTGTCATCATGGCCCCAGCATATTTTGCAGATAAGACACCATCATAAATCCAAGAGTTTGTGAATTGGTTGATGTTTCTCTTTTAGTAGCATGCAGAGTAATGTCCTGTACCAAAAGTACTAGCATGTAGGGATGAAATTTTATGTAGGCACTAAGTAAACTTCTCCATTTTAGTGAGTGGTGTAGGTATTGTTGGCAACAGGGTCTTGCCATCAGTTTGCGGAGATTAACCTATAGAATTGGCAATAGCATGGGTTGTTTGGGGGGTTCCCATAAGACTTGTTTGGACAACAGCTCAATTAGATGTAACTCAGGTTTGATATGGAAGCTTTATTTGGTGACAAGAGATGACCAGAAGGGGCTCTATCTCTCCCATTATTTGGTGATTTCATTTATATGACTTTAACATAAGTATATATCTTAGAAAGCTTTTTATTGGATTATGTTTTCATAATACCCCACAAATGGCTCTTAATTTTATGTATCTCTCCTCCTATTCTTTCCCTCTTATCTCTATCCTCTCCTTATTCCTACTTGATACTCTGTTCTAGGACCCCATCTACTTAGAAGTATCTATTCTATTTCCTTTTCTTAAGAAGATATATCTACCCCACCCTAATCCCTTACCTAACTTCCGTGGTTCTACAGAGTGTAGTTTTGTTAGCACTGAATTAGCAACCAATATACACATATAGGTGACTGCATACCATATTTGCCTATTGGGGTCTGGGATATCAAACTCAGGATGATTTTTTTTCTAGCTTCATCCATTTTTACCAGCAAATCTCATGATTTTTTTAAAACACTTGAGTTTAAACTCCATTGTGTAGATATAACAGATTGTCCCTGTTGAGGGACATCTCAATTGTTTCCAATTTCTGGTAGTTAACATGGTTGAGAAAGTGTCTCTGCGGTAGGATGAAACATTCTTTGAGTATATATGCCCAAGAGTTGTATAGCTGGATCTTGAGGTAGAGGAATTCCATCTTTCTGAGGAACTACCACACTGCTTTCCATAGCAGCTGTACAAGTTTGCACTCCCAGAAGCAATGAGTGATTGTTCCTTCCTTGTTTGATATGTGTATGATGAAATCTCGAAGTAGTTTTAGTTGCATTTCTCTGGAGGCTAAGAATGATTGAACATTTCTTTAAGTGTTTCTCAGCTATTGGAGTTTCCTCTTTTGTGAATTCTCTGTTTAGACCTGTATTTTATTTTACAATTGGGTTGTTTCTTTGTATCTAGTATTGTGAGCTCTTTATGTGTTTTGGATATTAGGCCCCTATCAGAGGTGTAATTGGTAAAAAAACCTTTTCCCATTGTGCAGACTGTGCTTTGTCTGTATGAGATCGTCCTTTGCCATACAGAAGCTTTTCAGTTTCATGAGGTCCATGTTGATCTTACAGGGATGCATTTCTTAATTGTTAATTGATGTAGGAGGAACCAGCCCACTATGGATGGTGCTATCCCCAGACATGTAAGCTTGGCTTCATAAGAAAGTAACTGCAAGATTGGAGAGCAAGTCTGTAAACAGCACTCCCCTGTGGGTTCCAGTCGACTCTTGTGTCCAGATTTCAGCTTGAGCTCCTGTCTTGGCTTCCCTAGATGATAGGCTGCAACCTATGTTCAAAATAAACCGTTCTCTCCTCCAAGTGGATTTTGAATATGGTATATATTACTGTAACATAAGCATAACTAATTTGTGAACTGGCAACTGAGGCAAAACCCCAGGATTGACATGTCACAGGTTTTCATGGTGTATTGGTGCAAACAGGAAACATGTCTCTGTTTGATGAGAGTTCTACATAGAGGGGAATTAAAGGTCCATGGTGAAAAGAACTCCCTTTGCTGAGCACAGCTTCACACATCTGGTTAGCAGCTTGACTACAGGTACAGTTTAGTACTTCAGGCACAGGCATCCACTCATGCGTTCTCCCTTCTCATCCTCTGTCTTCTTCTTTTATCTATCTTGATCTATTTGTCTATCTATCGAACATCTATCTAACATCTACCTATCTATCTATCTATCTATCTCTGTCTATCTATCTATCTATCTATCTATCTATCTATCTATCCATCTATCTATCCAACTATTTATCTATTATGTACCTACCTACCTACATACCCATCTTTGCTCCTTTACCTGGGGTGGAATCAAATGTCTTGGCTAGGGAGAAAAATGCTTGTAATATCAGAAATCAGAAACTGGAGAAAGATTTGTTCAGATGAACCTGTGGTCAGGGGCTGAATCAAGTAGATCGTTTTTATCTGATGTAGATATCAAGCAGAACCCATGTTCCCACAGGGCATTTCTAACACCCAAGGGGGCAGAATGACTTAACCTGTGATGTTAGCTGACTTGGTTCTTGCTATTGCTGTATAGTGATCAGAGTGTGGTTTGTTTGATGGTTTTGTTTATAGACCTTACGAACAATTCTTCTGTTTGTCCTTATTTTATAGCATTCTTTTGAACCTAACTGCTTGTAAGTAAATCCAATCATGTTATTGTTGCTAATATGTGATTAGTAGCTAAAAAGAAATCATATTTGTTAGTTAAAATAAAAGTGAGGAGACATGCATTATACCTGTTATAGTCATTGTACACACCCTTCCATACTCTGCACATACACATCTGGTTTGTGAGCAGACCCCACTAGATGTTGAGCCTCACCTGCACACTAAGGTTAGCACTTATTTCCTGCTTCTTTCTTGATTCTTTTCAGTGCATGAGTTAAAAATAAAATTGAACAATAATGATCGAGAAGGAAAAGATTACTTTTTTAAAAGAGAGAGAGATTAATCCTTAATGAGAAATAAGTGTGAGGAGGGAACTGTAGGAACTTGAGTCAATTCAATTAATTTTTCTTGTCATTTCCCTCCATTAATAAAATGGAAACAATGGCATCTATTATACACAATGACTGTGAGAGGTAAATGATAATCCTTGCATGTGCTGGAAAAACATATGTATATGTAAGACATATGAAAGCCCTTTTCCTCCATAATGAAATTTCAGGTGAGAGGAATAGGGTAAAATATTTGGAATGCATAGATTAGCAAGCTGGGTACACTGCAAGTATATTAATATGAAAACGTGACTGGAAAATGTGTCTGAAAAAGAAGGTCATGAATAAAAATGGAGACTACCAATCCAAATATTTCTTTCTTCTTTATTGGAAAGTCAAATAAAGAGATTTTTTTTAAAAAACATAGGCACCATTTTGCCTAACTGTAGCTAGGTTTATTTTCACTCTGTCTCCCATAGAAGCTTTTTCCCCCTCTAAGTCCTTAGCAGTATTTGTGCCACTCAAACTAATTGGCTCATTAGGGGTAGCACTACCTCTCACCCTGCACCCATACTCCTCTAGAAATCTGGACAGAAGAAGCAGAGCCCTGTTTTCACAGACCACACAGCGTTTTCGCACATTTCTAAGTCAAAGAATAGCACACAAAGGGATGTTTGCCTGAGTTGATTGATGCTGCACTCTTAATCTTAAATTGCCGGGGCCTGAATTGAGTGTATGGTCATGCTGCCCCCGTGTGGCCAACTTTAGAAATCTTCCAGCCCAAAGGTAAAGAAAGCGAGGGCACAGGTCAAGCAGTGGGCTGCTTCAGCTACGCTTGCTCACCGTGATTAGGCCAAGCGCCGAATCAATAGATTGCGTGTGTTGTACTTGGACAACAATCGTTATTTCTCTACATTCAATTACTACAGTTTTGAATTATTGGAAAGCCGAGATTGGTGCTCTGGGAAGAACGGGTAAAAGTCTCAAAGCCTGTCTATTTCCTAAGGTAGGGAAGACACAGAAACACGTGCTTTAAGAGATTTGCACCACTCTGTGCAATGGGTGTCTTCAAATTTATTCGAGCAAAATAGGATTTGCTTGCTAGGGTACTGCTTAATCAATGCTGTCGTTTTCTTCAGTGTGAATTTTTAAATTTCCTGGTTCTATAATTGATTATTTTTTAAATTAGTGCTGAAGAAGAGTATCCAATATACTATTTTAATCTGACTTATTACGTCAATTACTTGCTGCAAAATTGAGTTCGTAAAGTGTAAAATATTATCCCAATCCTAGTTTGCATAATTTTTAATATTTGAATTTATGCTTAAGAACTGCAAACGGCTTAAGAGGTGTATCTGAGTCCTGGTTTCTGCTCATGCATAAACCCTTTAGTTAAAATTAGATACATTGGATCCAAAGGCATCCGTATCTCTCTTGCATGATAATGATCTCACTCTCTTTTCTTGTGAATATTGTTGACACGAACCTGTAGGGAAGAAATTAAAACTGTATGAATATTGAAGATTAGATCATGTGCTTAGATAATATTCTCTGCCTTTCATTCCAGTAACAAGTAATTCTTTCCTTCTATTAACTAGTAATAGGGTCATTCACAGGTCACAGATTCACTTCAAAAGTAAATAAATAATTCCTCCAAATTCATGCCTCATTTACCATAAATTATAACAGAACCAGGAGCTGGAATCACCCAGGTCTCTGAAGCATATAAAATGGAATGTCTTCAGCTGCGGAATATGGTTGCTGCTTTGTGCAGGTGATGATTTGAGTCCATGCTCCACCTGCTGACCCTGCAGGTTTCAGTGTGTCCATCAAGTGCATTTTGTACATAGCTGAGTTTAATTTGCAAGAGAAACTCACCATCCTTCTATTTGACATTTGAAACAAGACCACATTCTGGTTTTCTTTCTATTCAATTTTCTCCATTAATAGAATGCTTCTAAACAGAATACAGTTCTGTTTATATTGGCAGAATCATAGTTCATTAGTTTGAATAGCAACATATCAGGGCTCATATGACAGACAACACATCTCTACATACTTTACATAGAGCTCTCCCATGCATCAGACACACACACACACACACACACACACACACAAACACACACACACAGAGAGAGGGGGGCACTGTGACTCTGAGTGATTAACCCAATGTAATGAAAGTGGTTCTTGAAGCTTTCATTTCCAGTTATTATTTTAATACCATGTATCTTGTTGTGACCATATGAAGACATGTTACTTTTATACAAACCCCACAAAGTTCTAACATAAAAAGCAGGGATATGTATAAAGACACGGTGAGCATTCCATATAATTTTAAACAAAAAAAGAAAATTAACAGAATATATGTAGTGATGTATGTTTGTACTATATAGGATGCAGATATATACAGATTGTATATATTATGTGTGTTATATATGATATAATACACATATACAATGCATGATTTGTATAAATAAGTATGAGGGTCTACATATCCATATAGTCAAAATTATTTGTGAGATGAGAGGGGTTTAGATATAGAAAAGCTCTATTTATTTATTTTTCTTTCATATTCCTGATTCAATTTATACTAAGCATTTACATGTTTAGTTCAAATATGCATATATAATTTCAAATATAAATTCATTCAGAACATCACATTAGATACCATCTTTGCAGTTGGTGACATCAGTGCTCTTGTCCAAGGTGGATCAACCAGTTTGCTCTGTGTGTACACAGTGCCTCTCTGAACTGCCGCTTCTTAGGAAGCTCATGGAGTCTTATACTGATCCCTCACCTGAGAACTTACCACACGGCAATTTAATTCCATTTAATTATATGACTTCAAAGAAATGTAAGAGCACATGGCTATGTAGTTTCTGGAGTTACATAGGTTTATATTTGTAAAATGTTTATGAGATTTATGTTTATTAAATGGTTAGCTAAATGAATGAAGGAAAGAAGAATATTCGAGGAGAGAGACAGACAGGGAGAGACACAGAGACAGAGACACAGAGGCAGAGACACAGAGATAGAGAGAGACAGGAGAGAGAGACAGAGAGACACAGAGAAAGACATGTAGACACATTGCCATTAAACCAAATTATCAGCGTTTCTCACGTTTCTCTTCCATCAGCTCTCAGCCTCCTCCAGTCTTAACACCTCCCCCCCCCCCGTGTGGAACATTCATTACAATGAATAAATTTAATGGGACACACCATTCTTACTTCAGACTTGTGTTTCCACGAGAGCTCCCTCTCAGTGCACGTTCCACAGACGAATTGATCATGACAGATATGCACTTTAGTCATCTAACAGGAACTTTTGCTGCCCGGCTACCACTTTTTACCTGAGTGACTGTAGGCAACAGTCTTCATCTCCTTATCTATCAAATGGGAACAAATCCAAGTACCAACTCTTGTGAATATTGAGTAAGATAATAGAAAATGATTATTTAAAACATTACCTGTAATAGAGCAAATGTTCAGTAAGCATTTATTATGTTTTACATCATAGTTCAATATTTATATAGCATTATGTCCAGTTTTAGAAAGGCTTTTCAAAATCAGTTGTCCTAAAGTCCAAAATGGCACGCCTAAATACAATATTAGTATGAAAATATTAGTATGAAATTTGAGATCCTGCATTGGTCAGCTCTCCCTCAGCATATACAACTCTTCCTCAGGAAGTTCTAGGCTAAGATTGAATCATCCCTTTGCTGCAGTGCTGTCAAGGCAACAGTCATGGCTGTGGTGTGTGAAGGGGCAAGGGTACTCATCACTTTAGCAGTAGCCAGAGAACACAAAAAGGAAGGGGGAGGGAAAATACCAGTGACTCCCCCCCCCACGATTGCCTTTAAGGCAATGATTCTTTTTATCTAAAGACCTGTCAGAGGGGCGGGGAAGCGGGGAGAGAGAACATAAAGATATGGAGGAGATGGGAGGAGTTGGAGGAAGGGAAACAAGACCAAAATATATTATATTAATATATTTAAATATTATAATACTAAACATTAAGTATAATAGTTAACATTATATTATATTTTTATATTAAATATATTAAATATTTTTTTAAATGTTGGAATGCCTGTCCTCACCAACAGTGCTACTCTGGGCAGCAAGCCTGTAACACAAGAATGATGATGGGATTATCTACACCACAGAAACATCAGAGGTAATTACATACATTTTGTTATGTAGTTATGAAGTTATGATCCCATCACCACATCATATTTACCATCCTTGCATCAGTTACTGTTTAGGAACCTCCTTTCTTTACTTTTAATATTCACAGTTTGTCATCTAAGCTTTTTTCTAGGTTTTATAAGCCAAATATGACTGGCAGTGCCTCTGTAGGATGTGGAGGTTCCTTTTCCTCAGTTAACCAACAGTACTTGCTTACCATACACATGCCCCATTGTAGTTTCTTGGGCCTAGTGAGATAAACACAGAAAAGAGAAGCATCCCACCCCCTGGTTTGTTCTTAGGAAAGGGCTTATAGATCTCTCTGGAAGATGTTTTGCATATCTGGATGAGGTTAGTTTTTCTTACCCCGAATCCCACTGAGGACCTTGGTAGTTTCTGCTTTAGTAGATTTAGGTCATCTGACCACTACTTTCAGCATTAGCTATGGATAAGCCATGCCAAAGTGGTTTGACATTTCAACTTGATTTAAACCAATTGACACTGACAGCTCTGTGTCAAAGTGTGTTAACGCTTAATCAGAAATGATATCCCAATGGACCAATGGCTGAGTCCAGCATTAATTGGCAGTATGTGGGTGCAAGTTTTCTGTGGGAAATTATGGACCAAGCAAGCTCAATCAATTTAGAAGGAAAAAAAAGTGCTTTTAAAACAGCATCATTGAAAGAGACTTGATTTTCTTGTGGAAGCTGTATTTTCCCCATTGAATAATCATGCTTCCAAATAGAATCATAGGATGTTTGGATACACATACACACACACACACACACACACACACACACACACACACACATTTTACCCTTAAAGAGTTTATCATTTGTTGATGGACCAAACAAATGAGTTGATTAGAATGCAATATATTCACTTCCTTGGTACCCTAGAACTATTCTGAATCTAACACCCAAGTGCTATACTCAGAGAAAGAAAGAGATGTGTTCTCAGATTAGAAGTATACTTTTCTTCTAATCCAGAATTCCAGTTCTTTCTACAGACTCTTCCCACCAACATTTATTTAAGAGCCTTCTCTAGTGGATACTTGGGTTATAAAACATGTGCATTTCATGAACGAAAGCAGCTGTAAAGATGTGCATGGGAATTGAGGTGGGCTTAGTGCAGAAAGAGTGTTGGACAGCACACTTCTTGATTTCTCAGCTCACAAACAGCAATTCTTGGCTTTTCTCTGTTGTTCTTCAATCCACCTGTCATCAAGTTCTATTCGTATCCTCTTTCCTACATACCTTCCCAGAACATACTTGACTTTCTGGTCCACTTTTAATTAGTTTGGGATACAACTTCGTGTCTTCAGCTTTAAAACCCCTCAGATGACTCCACAGCCAGAGACACAAACAGCCAGATTTTAATCAGTCATGACTATTGCAATATGGAAAGGAATGGATTGTGCTAAATTTAATGTCTGTGATTGGCATGTTAAAAAGAAATGAAGGAATAGAGAATGGGATGGGGTTTTACACAGTCTAAGAAGTAACTATAGACATAGGATGAAGTTGGTGACTTTGTGTTAGGTGGTACTAACCTGTCCCCCAATCCTCACTAGTAGTAATTTGCTTGACAGATCTTTCTTCACCCTAAACCTTAAGGAGAGTAGTATCACTCTGGGGCTTCAGCCTGAAGCTTTTAAAAGTGTATAGTACTATTATATTAAGCCTTGACAGGTCAAACTTGAAGCCTAATTGAGAAAGCACTCAGTGGAGCCTGGTTTGAGCACGGCTGAGGAGAAAATCTCTGGCAAAGACAGTGGCATTTCGCTGAAATTTCTCCAGGCAAACATGCAGTGCATCTGAAAATAGAGAAGCCCTCGTAGAGTGCAATTCTGTGTCTCTGTGCATCACTTCAGGAACTGGTGGTGAAGATTCTAACGGAATGATTGCAAGATACCAGCCAACCTGCCGCATTTCTGCAAATTTCAGAGGTGCTGCTGATGCTGCTCTCTGCGGACCATGCAGTCATCCTCTGGTGACTAGATTGTAGCACGAGCCTGTTATGTAGCCTATGTGTGTCCAGTGTACATCTCCTCTTATTTGTGTACAATGCAATGAACGGGTAATCTGATATTTCAAACAGATGACCATTTCCCCAGGCATCACACAATTTCTATCAAATATACCATGTATATTATGATCACCAAACCGTTGCATGATAGTTTACAAATGTTTATGGTTATGCCCATGCTCCACACCAGTTTTAACTCTAATCTATTCTTTAATGAGCAGCCCTAGCCGTTCCTGGAAGCTGATAGCTATATACCAGTAAATTATGCTCTTGCTGTCTTCTGGGGCTAGTCTATATAGTCTTGGCTTGGCTGACATAGATTTTTTTGTATTCTGGAACTATTTTATTTAGTTTAGTCTTTACTTCTGCCTTCAATTTGCACTAGAGAGACCATCAATATAGTTCTTTATAGTATTCAAATGTTCTCATTTTCTTTATTTTACTTATGAAAGATGTACCTTTTGCTGTCATTTCTTAATGCAGTCTCTAACATATGATATCTGATCAAGGAATATTAATTTTATGAATGACAGAATAATTATTAAATCAATAAGGAGATATCATCAAAATTTGCTGTATAATTACAGATCAAGCAGAAATCAATTAGAAAGTACTTTGAGCAAATGGTATATGAATTAAGGCAGTGTTAAATGAAAATGTTGACCGGGTGTTACCTGAGCAATGTAGATAGAGCAGCAAACCTTTTTAGGACTTGGTCCTTATGGAAAATGGAAAGGCATTTCTCTTAGCAACCAGCCTGCCTCCCTTCAGTTGGTTAGGGATTATCTCTGGTTTATTATCTATACAGATGGGTTCTGGAGAAACCCTGGCTTCCGTTCAGAATTTCTTGAATAGATTATATAAGACAAGTGTTCTCTCTCTCTCTCTCTCTCTCTCTCTCTCTCTCTCTGTCACACACACACACATTGTGTTTTCTAGTTGCATGGTGTCCAGTATTAGGAAAATCACATTATCAGCTACTGAGATTTCCACTGAGATGAGTTTATTCTAGAAACTGTCTTTTTCACCTTTGAGTTTATAGACACTGTTCTCTTAGCTGGGAAACACCATGTCTCCATTGTCACAAGGGTATAGGAATTTAGCCTCATTTTTCTTCTTTCCTTTCTCTCTGCCCCCCTCCCTCCTTCAGCTAACAGATAAAATTTCAAAATTGTATAATGAAATAATTTATGCAAAGGGCTCATTATCATGCTATGCATTTATTTAAAAGCTAGTAAAAATAACTCTTGTTATTATTCATATTTAACCATGGTTCAATTTTTTCCAGATGTCTTCTATAACAGACTTAAACTTTAAAAAACCATTTATCAAGAAACATCATTTACTTCAGAGAAAGGGATATATGATGCCAACATGGAAGGATTTAAACTGAAATAAAGTCTAGCTTGTATCATTTTAAAGTCAACATTAAAGCTGGAGTGCAACTGTGTCTGAGACTGTATTCATTCATTCATTCATTCACAGAATGATGACAGATTCAAATTAGACTCCGGAGTTCTAAGATCTGAGACCGTGAAGGGGGAGGAAAAATAACTTTTCAAGAAATGAAAAAGGAGGCAAAAATAGGAAGAGAAGAAAGAGGATGAGGAAGAGGAGGAAGAGAATGAAAAGGGGGAGGAAGAAAAGAATTTTCCAACTTTGAGAGTCAGGACATAGGAAGAGAATCGTCAATTTTGCAGTTTGTGTCTTGAGTCTTCAAGGTACACCCAGTTGCAATGGCAGCAGCTTCTCCAGCAGTGCCCTATTCCTATTCACATAATTACTTTTGTAAAAATAAAACAGCAACAGCAACAACAACAACAACAACAATATGAAGGCAATGATGTCCTGGTGGTCTAAGTGAAAGATTGCTACTCAAACATGTTACTCAATTTGAGCTTATAAAATTTTTGGTGTAATTTGCTTAAGAGTCTATTTGTATATTTTAGAAAAGATTTGTTGACATAAAAACAGAATCTTTGTCTTCATTTAAAAATATGGTTCTGACAACTGTTCATGGTGATGAACAGAGTTTGGATATTCAAAGAAAGTTTTCTTCCTTCCTTCCTTCCTTCCTTCCTTCCTTCCTTCCTTCCTTCCTT
>NW_021604608.1:2316857-2325830 GCF_004785775.1 Grammomys surdaster
CTTCCTTCCTTCCTTCCTTCCTTCCTTCCTTCCTTCCTTCCTTCCTTCCTTTCTTTCTTTCTTTCATTCTTCTTCTTTTTCAGGCACTGAGAAAGGAGTAAAATCCGTCTAAGGGAGAGTCATTGAATGACACAGTGTGAGAATAATCAGCCTTTGGCTCAGATTCTGAATTTCCAAATGTCTGAAAAGAGTTGTGTAAGGCAAAACAGACTAGGTCAGTTTGTCAAAATTATTTGAGAGAGAACAGAGCAGCACCAGAGACTGCAGATAGTTCTGATTGTCTCCCTGTCCAATCCTGTGATGTGTTAAGCAAATTTTATAACCACAGGCATCTAATCTATGCAGAGACTAAAAATTGGGACAATCAGATATTTGCCTTATTTGGGTATAATTTGACAACCATCAACCAGAAAAGATTGAAGCTGAGCTATTACAAAGTATATTCTGAGATCAAGTCTCTTCTTGTTACATAAGCTAATTTGTTGTTCAGCATATACATGGACCTACTTTTATTGTTCAAATACAGGATATGATTTAGGTGGATTTATTATAGCTCAAAAGAGTTACATGGTTTGAACTATCTAGACTAATCTCCTATTCTGTTGAGCCCTCCTTCCTGTGTCAGATATTAGAAAATGTATATGAACAGGGCATTACTTGTGATCAGGGAAATTGCATATAATATAAAAAGTAGACAAACAGAACACCTAGCACACATGAAGAAGCAATAGAGAAGCAGTAAGAGTTGGTTTTTTTATGATTTAAGGGTTCCTGCTACTTCCAACCTTTACAGATAAATGTTTCCTTTGAACACTAACTTGGACACAGGGAACAAATAACACATTTAAAAATGTGAATAGAAATCATCATTATAATCCACAGACATTCAAACTATGCAATTTGGCTTCCAGTTGTATTTCTTACTATTTGCTTGTGGCCTTATGTGTGCAGATTACATACACACACACACACACACACACACACACACAAAATCCCCAAAAGGTTTATCAAAACATGCTATGGTCGTTTGTTTTATTTTTAAAAAATGAAGAAGCAAAATCTGGTTTTGAAAGATGGATTTCCTAGTAATAAAAGAACAAATTGGCATTTCATCAAATGTTCCTTTCTACTTTGAGGCACAAAGTACTTACTTCTCCCAAAACAAGTCCACAGAACATGTGTCTATTTCCTTGCTAATTGGTTCCCTTGCTGGTGTTTCTTCTATAAATCATCATCTAACAATGTTTAAACTTAAAAGGAATTGAATTCCATTTTTGAAGCCTTTACAAAAATCACTGACTTCATAGAATTTCTACTTCTAAAATAACAAGAAGTAACCAATTAAACACCATAGGGAAGACAAGGTTTTTCTGTTGGTAACGTCTTTGTGTTCTAACGTTTTACAACATCAACTTTCTTTCCATTTATTAATTAACTTCTTACCTCAATGTTAGCAAACAATGATTAACTAGTATTAGATATAATTAAAAATATATCTCTAGGGGAGTGGCCAGTGGCAAGCTGCCCAAGGTCCAGTGAATGACTCCTTACCTATGCGCATATGGGTAGTGCTATTTACACTTAGTGGTTTAAAATAGAAGAGAAGTGTCATGAAGTTGGGAGAGAGATGAGGAAGATGTTGGTGGGGGCCAGGAAAGCTAAAAGAAGACAGTGAGGGTGGATGTGAGAATTATGCATTATATACATGTACAAAATTTCCAATGAATGAAATATTTTGGATAAGGTAGTGTTGGTATTTCATCCACTTTATTAAACCATGGAGTGATGGAATTCAAATTACCTGCCTGATTGTGAAGACTACTAAATCCATGAAAAATAACAATGTTTTCCCCCTAATTTTAGTTATAACTTTTGAAAAGTTGATTGGATTTCTACTAATAATGTTACTGTCAGACCAGTCTATTAGGGCTTGCCTTTACAGATCCACTTAAAATCAAAAATGTAGAAAAAAAAAAGCATACTCATAAAACTTCACCTAGTTCTTAACACATTTTTCAGTTATTGCATGAATCCTTGATTTTTAATCCCAAATAAAATAAGAAAAAAGAATCAAGTTAGATAATATTTTGATTTACAGTGTTGTTTTCTTACATTGTATTTTAGCCTCAAACAAAATATATTGAAAACTTTGCAGGTACAGTCAAACATTAGGCAGTGCTAAGGGAACCCTGTGGAAGAATGGAAGGAAGGATGATAGGAGCCAGAGGGTCAAGGACACAAGAAAACTCATAAAATCAGCTAACCTGGACTCATAGGGCTCACAGAGAGTGAAAAGATAATCAGGGAGCCTGCAAGGGTCTCGCCTGGGTTTGTGCATATATGTAATCATTGTGAAGCTTGATCTTCTTATGGGACTCCTCACAGTTCTAGAAGGGGCTGTCTGACATGTTTGCCTGCTTTTAGGAGCATTTTTCTCTTACCGCATTGGCTCTTCCAACCTTAATATGAGGATAGGTGTCTAGACTTATTATAATTTGATATGCCGTGTTTACTTGATATCCATGAATGGTCTTTTTTTTTTCCCTGAAGGAAATGAAGGATGAGTGGATTGTAATGAGGAGATGGAGAGGGGAAGGACTTGAAGGCGACGAGTGTGGGGAAGCTGAGGATGGGATGTAATATATAAGAGGATTAAGTATTTCAAAAGCTTTGGAGGCAAGTAACACTTAATCTCAAATCTAATAGATTTTAGTTTTTTCCTTACTTCTTCACAGTGTCCTTCCTTCCCTTATTCCTCCCTGTTGTTAACTAGATTATAGAAAATCAAACTCAGCTGATGAGAATATTATAGTAAAATCCAAGTTCAGCAGCAGAGAGCCATTAGGACACTTTTCACTTCTCTTTATTCATCGCCATTATGTTCATCTTTTTTTTTTTTTTTTTTTTTTGGTCAATAGGAAGACTCTTGTTTTCTGACCTATCTGCCCTCTTTGTTTCTCTCTTTCTCCAGTGTTCTCATACATGGTTATCTAGACACACTTACTGAAATATATATAGTTCCTGCTTATGTTGAACTTGACATTTTGGCTGCATCATTTGCACAACTTGAGAATAATATGATTAATGAAACTATGTTAATGGACAAAAGTCTCAGCATCATATACTTTGGAAATGGCAAAGAATATGGATTTGCTCTTCTCTGGCAGATGTACAGACTTCCCCAGGGTCTAAAATCTCCCACAGGCACACAGCAATGCAAGAACCTCTGAAGCAACAAAGTAAATACAATTATAGAACTGTAATGTTCATCTTTGCCTCCTGGAAGTCTACTCCTACTTCTCTTTATCATGAGGTGCAAGGAATAGGCTCATATTCATCCACCACAATCTTCTAGATTCCATATTAAAACTGTTTCTCTTCTGGGAAATTAAATTCTTAAAGGTCCAAGTTGTAGACTGATACAGATTTATTCATACATTTTTATTATATGATATTTTATCATATGGAGAGGAAGACTGGAAGGGGGAAGGAGAAAGAAAAGGGAGAAGGGCTGTCATGATCAGGGTTGGGTTAGATAACTCAATGTCCAAAGGCAATTTGGGGAAAGAAAGGCTTTAATTTACTTATAGCTCCATCCCATCGCTGAAGGAAGGCAGGGCCAGAAGTCCGGGACAGAAACCTGAGGGCTAATATCCAATATATGCAAAGAACTCAAGAGATTAGACTCCGGACAACCAAATATCCCTATTAAAAATGGTACAGAGCTAAACAAAGAATTTTCAACTGAGGAAACTCGAATGGCCAAGAAGAAGCACCTAAAGAAATGTTCAACATCCTTAGTCATCAGGGAAATGCAAATCAAAACAACCCTGAGATTGCAAAGTTTCTGTAAGGCAAAGGACACTGTCAATAGGACAAAACGACAACCAACAAATTGGGAAAAGATCTTTACCAATCCTTCATCTGATAGAGGGCTAATATCCAATATATACAAAGAACTCAAGAAATTAGACTCCAGACAACCAAATAACCCTATTAAAAAATGGGGTATAGAGCTTAACAAAGAATTTTCAATGGAAGAAACGCGAATGGCCGAGAAGCACCTAAAGAAATGTTCAGTATCCTTAGTCTTCAGGGAAATGCAAATCAAAACAACCCTGAGATTCCATCTCACACCAGTCAGAATGGCTAAGATTAAAAACTCAGGTGATAGTAGATGCTGGCGAGGGTGTGGAGAAAGGGGAAGACTCCTCCATTGTTGGTGGGACTGCAAGATGGTGCAACCACTTTGGAAATCAGTGTGGTGGTTCCTCAGAAAATTGGACATAGCATTACCTGAGGATCCAGCTATACCACTCCTAGGCATATACCCAGAAGATGCTCGAACATACAACAAGGACATATGCTCAACTATGTTCATAGCAGCCTTATTTATAATAGCCAGGAGCTGGAAAGAACACAGATGTCCTTCAACTGAGGAATGGATTCAAAAAATGTATATTTACACAATGGATTATTACTCAGCTATTAAAAACAATGAATTTGAGAGTTTCCTAGGTAAATGGATGCTACTAGAAATTATCATCCTGAGTGAAGTAAGCCAATTACAAAAGAACACATATGGTATTTACTCACTGATTATTGGATATTAGCCCAGAACCTTGCAATGCCTAAGATGCAACTCACAGGCCACATGAAGCTCCTAAAGAAGGAAGATCAAGTAGGGGTGATTCAGTCCTTCTTAGAAGGAACAACAAAATACTCAAGGGAGCAAATATGGAGACAAAGTGAGGGACAGAAACTGAAGGAGGGGCCATCTGAAGACCTTTCCACCTGAGTATCCATCCCATGTGCAATCACCAAAGGTAGATGCTGATGTGGAAGTCAGGAAGTGCATGCTGATAAGAGCCTGATATGGATGTCTCCTCAGAGGCCTTCAGGAGTCTGACATATTCAGAGGCAGATGCTCACAACTAGCCATTGAACTGATAATGGGGTTCTCAATGGAGGAGTTAGAGTGAAGACTGAAGGAGCTGAAAGGGTTTGTGGCCCCATGAGGAGAGTAACAATACCAACCAACCAGAGCTCCCAGGGTCTAAACCACCAGCCTGGGAGCACTTAGGGAGGGATATGAAAAGAAAAAAAAACCAACCCTGAGATTCCACCTCACACCAGTCAGAATGGCTAAGATCAAAAACTCAGGTGATAGCAGATGCTGGTGAGGATGTGGAGAAAGAAGAACACTCCTCCATTGTTGCTGGTGGGATTGCAAGCTGGTACAACTACTCTGGAAATCAGTCTGGTGGTTCCACAGAAAATTGGACATAGGATTACCTGAGGACCCAGTTATACCACTCCTGGGCATATATCCAGAAGATGTTCCAACTTATAACAAGGCCATATGCTCTACTATGTTCATAACACCTTTATTTGTAATAGCCAGAAGCTGGAAAAACCCAGATGTCCTTCAACAGAGGAATGGATATAAAGAATGTGGTACATTTACAGAATGGAGTATTACTCAGCCATTAAAAACAATTAATTCATAAAATTCTTAGGCAAATGGATGGAACTAGAAAATATCATCCTGAGTGAGGTAACACAGTCACAAAAGAACGCACATGGTATGCACTCACTGATAATTGGATATTAGCCCCAAAGCTCGCAATACCCAAGATACAACTCATAGACCACATGAAGCTCATGAAGAAGGGAGACCAAAGTATGGGTGCTTCAGTCCTTCTTAGAAGGAGTAACAAAATACTCATGGGAGCAAATATGGAGACAAAATGTGGGACAGAAACTGAAGGAGAGGCTGTCCAGAGACTGCTCCACCTGGGTATCCATCCCATGTGCAGTGATCAAAGGTAGACACTGAAGTGGATGTCAGGAAGTGCATGCTGACAGGAGCCTGATACATCTGTCTCCTTAGAGGTCTGCCATAGCCTGACATATACAGAGGCAGATGCTCACAGCTAACCATTGAACTGGTCATGGAGTTCTCAATGGAGGAGTTAGAGAGAAGACTGAAGGAGCAGAAAGATTTGTGACCCCATGGGGAGAGCAACAATACCAACCAACCAGAGCTCCCAGGGTCTAAACCACCAGTCTGGGAGCACATAGGGAGAAACCCATGGCTCTAGCTGTATATATGGGGAGGGGGGGGAATGACCTTGTTGGACCTAGGTGGGAGAGGAGGTCCTTGGTCTTGTGAAGGGTGGATGCCCCAGTGTGGGGGAATGTGAGGGCAGGGAGGTGGGAGTCGGTTGGTGGGTGGGAGCACATCCTCATAGAAACAGGTGGAGGGAGGATCGAATAAGGGGTTTTTCGGTGGGGGGGGGAATGGGGAAAGGGGACAACATCTGAAATGTAAATAAAATATCCAATAAAGAAGAAAAAAGAAAAAGAAGAAGACACCAAGGAGGAGTGGTGCTTACTGGCTTACTCAGCCTGCCTTCTTTCACAACCTGGGAATACTGCTCACAGTGGTTGGACCTTCCTACATCAATCATCAATCAAGAAAATGGCTGACAGGCTTGATCATAAGCTAATCTTATGGAGGAATTTTATCAGTTAAGAGTTCCTCTTTCCAAATGACTCTAGATTGTGTCAAGGTGACAAAAAACCAACTAGCGCAGAGAAAAAGGAAGAGAGACACAGAGAGAACATATGTTGTTTATACATGCTTATAGTGCATTTATGTACAAGGAATAATTATTGGTTCATAAATGATATGTGTGCCCTTGGGCCAACCTCAGGCAAATAAGCTTTAGATAAAGTCCAAGGGTAATTTTTTATCACCCCAGATTATAAGTCACAATAATGATAATACTTAAATATCTAATTTTCAGGAGAATAAGTTCAGCATTTGATTTACTGATTTAGATATGAGAAGAAGGACTAAGAAGTATCTCTGTACTTGTGTTTGCATTTTAACTATTTAATTGATGCCATATTTGAGGAATAGCTTTTTTTCCTTCTTCTTTGGTTGGCGAGTACTCCTTTTGTGCCATATCACTGGGGTGTTGGTATGAGCCTCTTGTTCTCTATTGAAACTATTGACTAGTGACTTTCTAAACTGAAAGTACAAATAGAAGTTACAGTATTTTCTCCTTACAGTCACAAGCTAATCTTGTCAATATCTGAGGATAATGTGTTCTTCATAGAACAAATCTGAAAAGATATGAATTTCCTGTGGGAAACAAGAGAAGGTGCTAAGTTCTCTGCCCCATTTAACCCAGGCAAACTCTGATGGGTGAGCATCAGTAATATCAGTTTTAAATTTATTACAGTGGTAAATTGATTGGTGTGTCAGAAAAATGTTAAATTATCATAAGCTTGATAGGCATTCTGTAGTTTCACAAGTAAGTCAGGGTATGTTATAGTTAGAAATACATAAAAAAAAAATCTTGATCCTTTCTCAGACTCACAAACTGCAACAAGAACAAAAAACAAGTATTTTAGGGAATGCTCACAAGCCACGCTTAACTCTAGACATGACTTCTCAAACTTTGGCGGTGGAAGGTTGTCTTGAGAATCAGATTCCGATAGCAAGAATTATGACCTCAGAGGAACCTGTGAGTGTCTGTGTAACTTTAGACAATTTCTGGCAAAAAAACCAAAAAAAAAACAAAATAAAACCTTAATTTTTCACAAGTCCTTTGGGAATTTCCCAAGTCAAATTTTCAGTGCCTTGATTTTAAGAGAAGCAATACACATCAATGGTGTAGTCAGAGTCTACAAAGAAATCTAAATATTTCTTAAAGATAATTGTGCAATGATAATGTTCAATATAATGCCTGAAAGTAAGTATGAATTTCCCATTTACAATGAGTAAATAAGAGATTTTGTTCTCAACTACCTGGTAGATACTAGATTGGAAATTTAAATGAGACATTGCCTCTTTTCTAGGTGGACTTATAAGCTGTTGGAGGAGACACATCATCAATTATTTATGGAGAACTGAAGAAAAAATAAAAATAATAGAAATGCAGGGCTCTCCAACATTTAGAAAATGGGGAAAGGCAAGAATAAAGACATCATTGTTTTGAGATATGTAGCTAAGGCTTGCATAAGAGTGCACATTCCAAGATAATGCAATTAAATATGAATATAAAGGAGAGAACATAGCTCATTCATAGACTGACAAAATGTTTATTTCTGAACAACTACTTGTTCATAGAGTGTAGCAATTTATAACTTGGAATGATTGACATATAATCCCTACCCTGAAAGAGTCTACAATCTGGTAGAAAAGACAGGGAAAAAAATTAAGTCTTTTAGTATGAGAAAATGCTAGCGAAGAAAGACAGATCAGGAAGGGGATCTAAGGACGGGCTCTCAGTCTGAATCTGTGGTGTCTGGAAAAAAGTATTGACCTGACATCTGAGAATAAAGGATGCTTATCCAAAGGAAGCAAAGCAAGATTGTGTTCACTGGAAAGAATGGCTGGAAGAAGTGTGGTATCCAGTACACACGATTATTTCAGTGTGTCTGAGACAAAAAGTGGAAGTTGAAGATGGGTGCTGATATCACATGAAAACATTCCTCGAGCTATATTATATGTTCACTTTTCTCGTCATAGAGAGAAATCTATTCAGAGATGAGGGATAATTAGGCTCATACAAACAGTCATACACAATTTTAGGAAGAACAGATAGTATGAATGCTAGCAGTTTATGTTCCTAGATCTAGAAATTCTTAAAATTCAAAGTACTAGTTATTTATTCCCTGAATTTTACAGTTCCTCTTGGTTAAATAGATCAAGTTGAGTTGAGCTTTATATTAATCAAGAATCCTAAAAAGAATCAATCTATCTATATCATCTATCTATCTATCTATCTATCTATCATCTATCTATCTATCTATCCATCTATCTATCTATCTATGTATCTATCTATATCTCTTTGTTTATATCTATCTATTGTATGTATGTATGTACATCTATCTATCTGTCTATCTATCATCTATCTATCTATCTATCTATCTATCTATCTATCTATCTATCTATCT
>NW_021604608.1:2325840-2350100 GCF_004785775.1 Grammomys surdaster
TCTATCTATCTATCTATCTATCTATCTATCTATCTATCTATCTATCTGATTTTCCTCCCACTAAAGCATCAGTTGAGAAGAACCATTATCTCCATCTTTGTTTTCAATGCATATTTAATATGTGATGAATGAGAAACTCCTAACTAAGGAGGTTAAGGACTGCAAGATGCCACAACTGTGAGTCAGAATACTCTGTACTTATCACTGTCTTGGGGCTACTGTATCAAGGTACTGTATGTGTGTGGATCATTTACGGCCCATGGGTCAACACCTTATAATACTAATTCTTTAAGAGCCTTGAATCCTAACATGGAAGAGCTCAGGCTTCTCCCTGATAAGGGTTTGTTCTTTCAAAGTGTTTGATCTAGGCAGTTATAACACTGAAGTTATTGCTTTAAAATTGGAAACCCATATGTACACAATTAAGCCCTGATTAGCTTTGTCAACCTTAACTCTCTCTTTTGTACTGAGAAATACAAATTCTAATTTTGCAGAATTATTTTGAATATTACATGAGATAATGTACAAAAGTATATATGTATATATGTATACATGTATATATGTATATATGTGTGTGCGTATGTATACTCAATACTCTGCACACTAGCTTATATACAGAAATTATTTGATAAAGTTTGAGTTCTTATTTATAGGAATGACTTCAAGCACAAGGAAATGATAAAGGTGAGCACGAACTGGAGTTCCCACTTCTTGCACTTGCTAAGAAAAGAGGACAGGGAAGGTTGACGTTTCCATATGCATACACATCTTCCTAGTTACAATTTTTCAATTTCTATTTAACAAAACAAATCTTCTGAGTACCAACTCTGTGAAAGTCCTCGAATTATTTTCTCTAGTATAAAGCAAGTCTGTCTGAAACATTCAGGAGAATGAGTGTAGTTAGGGACCAAATTACTGGAAGCACAAATCAGGAAATATAACTTGACAAACACCCATGTGCTTTTGAGGGTGTTTGGATAGATTGCTTGAAATTGATTGTCATAGAAATGGGAGCGGTGTATATGTAGAAGGGCCATTTTCTTCCCAGGTTCCTGTCACAACCAATTCACCAACCCATTCTTCCTTGTTAGACAAACGCAAGCAGTTTTCTGCACTTATTTCCTGTACACTGGGACATGAAATTGGAAGCCACATATAAATGCCTTCATTATCAGGGCAAAAGTAACACAAGTATGAGAAGAGAGTACAGGTTTACCCTTATGGGATCTCACAAGAGAAGCCGGCATCTGTAACAGGCTCCCAACTTCTTCTCAGTAAGCACAGTCTTCCACAGCTCCCCGTTGTCACACTCCAATTGTACACACACTCCTGCTCATAAGGTCTATAGTACACTTTACCATGCTCCACCATAAAAACTGGTGTGTCATAGAAACGCCAGTAATGGACATTGGACCCTGTTATTTTTATTTTGTAAATTACCACTTTTCACATACAAATAAATAAAATTATGGGAATTGAGACTGCAAATATCTCCATTACTTTCTTGCAAGGATAAACTTTTTTCTGTTAAATATCTTCTAATCTACATAGGAGTGTTCAAATTGAACTTTGACTATACAAGTGCATGTCACAGAAGGCCCTGCTTTCCATTCTAAGTCTTAATCTAACTTTCTTTCATAGCTGATTTCTATTGTTTTGTTCTAGAAATTCAGACAAACAAACAATAACTTAAAGTCTGAATTTTGGCAGGCCTGTAACATGTACATCAAAATATATAGCTTTAATATTTTTCCATGTCAAAGGAGAAGATACACAATGCCATGTGGTTCCTGATGGGAACTCAACTATGGCTGTAAAATCCCTATGTTGAAGTTCTAATCAGTAATGCAAAGATAATTTTTATTAGAGCCTTTGAGAAATAATGTTGTTTGGGTGAGGTCATGGTATTGTGAGTGACATCATGAAAAGAGGCAACAAAGATTTTTCTTCATTTTCCTGCTGGGAGTAGTCATAGACAGCACAGCTGTGTGGCATCCAGGACAAGCTTCCATTAGAACACATCCCTGACCTGAGCTTATAAGCAGAATTGTGAAATGTAAATGCAAACTATGGTATGAAAAGGAATACTGCCATATTCCCTTTATATATGAAGAGTAGGTATTCTTTAATCATTTTTGTGATTCATTTAGAAATATTCAAACTGTACACTTACAATCTGGAAACCAAACACAGAGCTCTAAGGCTGAGTCACTTCCTTGTGAGATGCATGGTAATGGGTACCACATTTCATGCTGCTATCCTGCTTGTCTGAAGCAATGGGTGTTGTGAAGCAAGCAGATAGGAAAATTAGTTGTAGTCCCCATGGTGAGATACTATGGTTTCACTTATGAGTGGTCTTGAACTAGTCCTATGAAATATGGGAAAGAATACAAAGGGGCCTTACTGAAAGTTGATGCTAAAACTTTCATATTTCATAAGTAAATCTAGGAGTAAATCTCTTTCTTCTATTGACTTGTCTCCATATCTCAGGCAGGACAGACAATAGTAAATTAAACTTGTAGATAGCAATTGTTATCTCTTTAGGATTCATGTGACACTGAGAGCTCTGCTGGAGGGTATCTGCAACTTTTCTGTGCAGAACTGTATACTGTTAATCTGTGCATTCTGACTTCCCTGAATGAAGCCTGGGGAGCAAAGGTGATTGAATAGTCCACTATTACATGTGAATAAGGGTGGGTGAGAATTGAATCTAGGAATCTAGGGACATGTTATGATTATGCCAGAATGTGTACTCTTAACTTCAACATCAATTTCACACTCTTTTATAATAGATAAGAGAGTGCTTTCATCCTTAAAGACTTGCTCTAGTCCACAACCACAGTACCAAATGGGTCATTTGAGCTCAATGAGTGGAACAAAAATACTGGCTCTCACCTTGAGGGGATATCTCTGTTTGGTTTATGACAGAATGGAAAAGTTTAAAAAGCATGCTAGGGGCTGGGCAATTGAAGTGTACTTTTTGGTAGTATATACTGCATCTGCTGGTTTCTCTTTGGAAATGATTCTGACCACAAAGTTAAAGAAAGAAGTTTAATTAGCAGAAAATATTTCATGTTCAGGGCAAGTACTGAGTGGCAGATGATGTGGTATTCTGAGCAGAGCTCTGAGCTATATAAATCAGAAATCGATAGCCTCACAGAGAGAAATCAAGCAAATCTTTATTAGAGTGAATAATTTTTGTCCTCTCTCAATGATCAATAAATGTAGATGAATCAATCAATAAAGTTAACAAGCCTTATCTTAGGGGTATGCATAGAATCTTGCATTAATAGATTAGAGACACAAATCATCTATACAAATAAACCAAACACTTGACTCTACAAGACATGTCAATAAATTTCAGGCTTGAAACCACACGGACCATGTGGCATTCATTACCAAGCAATTGACATAGAAGTCATTTTTAAGGAAATACCACAATGTAATTGATTTTGAAAATTTAAAAATATTTTATGCCATTAATAGAAAATTTATTTTACATAATTTATGTTCTTTAAAATTGTATAGTGAATTCTGCACATCAAAATTGTTTGCATATTGATAATGGCATGAAAGGAAATATAACCTTAAAAGAGATTACAGTGTAATGCCACTTTCTATGTTCATGTGAGGTCCTGGGTTCAATCTACATAATTTTGAAAACAAATAAAAAGCAAGCAAACAAAAGAAATATATCCAGAGTTGGGTCGACCTGGGACACAGTTAGTGGAAGTGAGCTGTGTGATGTCTTCTGACCTCCATCTCTGGCCCACAGCTCTTCTTTCTTTTCTGAGGAGCCAGCAGGGGGTAGGGGGCAGGGGGCAGGGGGAAGGGGGCAGGGGGCAGGGGGGAGGGGGGCAGGGGGAAGGGGGCAGAGGCAGCAGTATCCAGCTAGCTCTCCCCAGTCAATCCCCTGCCTGCTAGGCCCACCTGAGGCACAGTCAACAGAGGGTCCACCAGGGGCACAGTCACTGAGGTGAACAGGGTACTATTCCCTAACATCCACTATCAGGTCCACAGCTCTGCCTGACTCCCCCGAGGAGTCTTGCTGACATCCAGCTAACTCCAAGGATAACCAGATGGCTAAAAGACAGCGTATGAACATAATCTACAAGAGGCAAGGCAGTATAGGACCACCAGAGCCAGAAAGCCCTGGATATCCTAACATAGCTGAAGCACAAGAAGATGACCTTAAGTCCAATCTCATAAAGACAATAGAGGCCTTTAAAGAGGAAATGAATAAATTCCTTAATTACAGCAAAATACAATCAATCATGTGAAGAAAATTAGTAAAACTGCTGAAGAACTGACATGAAAATAGAAACAATAAAGAAAGAATAGAAGTAATCAAGGGAGTGATCAAGACAACATGCTTGAGGTACATTGGTGGGTCATTCATCATGAGCACATAGAGCATGCTGGAAGCTGATAACTTATTTACCGCACACACTCCTTATCCCCTGTTCTTTTTATAGCATTTGGTTGTGTGCTAAGATACTGTGGTGTCTATGCAGTACATTCATCACACTGCATGTCTTTCTTTTTCAGAACGCTTCAATAATGTTGAGTTTGTTATTAGGACATGTTACTGTATCCTAGAACAGTATATAGTGGACATGGTCATTCTCCATATATTCCTAGTCAATCTCAATCCCTTTTTAATCTTTTTTTCTTTGTGAAGAATCTTGTGTATCCAAGGATAACCTTAAATTTACTATGGAGCTGAAATTGCCACCTCCCATGTGTTGGAATTACTATGATAATTATTAAAATACTTGGAGGGTTGTATCTTCATATTTTTAATTCAGAGCATCCAACACAGGGAAGTTCTCAGATCCTTAACTTTTTTATATTTTTGTAGTTATACATGTGCTTATTTTATGCAAAGAAAAATAGAAACTTGCACTAATGTAGTTTATTCCATATCTTTTTGTCTTTATCAGTTACAAATGCTAGGCTAAATTTAAATTTCAGTGGGAAAATATGAACTCTGACTATCAATAAAATGATTACATTTCCTGAGTAGGTCTCACATTACCAACGTTTCTTCTTTTTTTATACTTGAAGAATGCTTTTACCTCTATAGTAGAATGAGGATCTTTTAAGTATCCCATGTGATGGGAATTATGAGAAATACTGTCAAAACATTGTAGAAATCATTCTACATTAGCACTTTTTCTATCACCCCTCTTACTTAAAATGTTGAAAACTATATGTTGAGGCAAAATTTGTAAAAACATACTTGGAATGCTTGGAGCTAGAGGCTCTGTCTTTTGTTACTAAAATATATGACAAAGACTGCATGTCTGGAGAACTGAAATTCATTACCTTACCGCTGCCATGTATAATATGTTCCTATGTCGCCTATATTTGTACAATATGCCCTTGGCCAGGTGCGATAATGAATGATAAAACATTACACCAGTTGGTGACAATGCTGTTTTCCCAGCAATGGTCACCTAAAACCACAGAGCCATTGCTGATTTTCCCCTTATAAGCCCTATTGCTTTGAATTTCTAACTTGTACTACAAGTTATTTCTGGCTTAGAAGTGAAGCCAGATTTTCTGTAACCCCCTAAGTATTCATCTTGTTATCTTTAAACCCTTTTCATTACCAAAGGCAAACTAAACATGAAATAATAAATACCATGGGTATGTGGCCTGAAAAGGCAAATTCTGAAGACCACAGGAAACTATGTCAAACATAGCCTTGCCTCATCAAGAAATTATAGATCCATGCAGTGGGAAGCAAGTCTAGATCCTGGCTCTCAGATGTCTTTCATCTGATATTCTGTTACAGAGCTTATTACCTAATAGGCAGAATATGTGATAGTGAAAACTTCCATGAACTCCAGTTTTTATCCAAGGAAAATCAGAAAGCCTTCCAAGACAAACAATTGATAAAGTTTAACTGTCTAAAATAATTTCATGTGTAGAATAGACACACAGGATACAAGAATACATCTGGATGCTGGAAATTGAGCATATGTACTCATTGGCTGGAAGTGGTGTAAGACCCTTCACCCCATTTCAATTTCATTTCCTCTTAAAAACTTTGCCAAATCACTCTCCAATTTGAGTTAGTATTTCTATCTTATCTTGTCAATTTTGAAAACAACTTAATCAATATGTCCATATACCACAAATGTTTTTCATTGATTATTATGACATTTTTATGAGATGCTACTTCAACATATCAAGCTCATTGGACACCACCTGCTAGCCATGCTGGTGGAGATCATGCACTAAATGTTGTAAAGTGGTTTCATCCTACTTCACTGTGTATCCTTCACTGTGTGCCTGGTATAGGCAATGATACCCAGTAAATTCTATTATAAAGAGAAATGAGTGCAGACATTCAGTTCCCCCAAACTAAAAGAACTCCAGAATTAAGGTAGTGGCCTCAATTATGTTTGTTGACATCTGGACAATTTGCACATCCTTTAAAGGATGACAGTGGTTCACTAGTATCTTGTGCAAACACCCATGAAAAGCCACAATCAATAATTAAATTCCTAAGCCAATTCAGCCATCAACCATCAGGAATTAATCAAATAGGGGGATAGATAAATGGAGCAAGTGGAGTTTTCATTAAAGATACAAGTGGAGAAGGCAGGGTAGCAATGATAACTAATAATGGCAGGAACAATCTTGAATTTATTATCCTAGGACATAGAGGATGTTCTGTGTGCTTGCTATGCATTAACACAAATCTTTTTCTAAACTCCTGAAGTTGGTACAATTATTGTCCCATTTTATGAAATAAGAAGCTCTGTTAACATTGCTGTTAATAGCTTAACTGGCTTCTGTTTCCTTAGATTATATTTGTCTAAGGACAATGAAATTCAATGCAGCCCAGTTTTCAGCCCAGGAATGGCACCCTATCTCTATGAGAGTGTTCATAGGTGGATGAGAACTTCAGTCCTTACTATTGGTTTGTTCAGGAGCTCAGGACCAATGTCTTCTATGTGAAAGAGTCTAGTTCCATGAATTGACTGAGGTGTGGGTACATGATAAAATTTTGGAAAATTCTTGTTCCTGGATTGCTTGGAAACAAAGTCTTTAGTATTAAGAGAGTGATCTCAGAAACAAATGTTGCATTTTATGTCAGTTCTTGAGTAAATAGGTACAAGATGACACAACCATACATGTTTTGCCACCAAGGCACAGTGTAGGGCATGTTTTCAATCCAATTTTCTTATCTTTCTTAAATGTCCATCCAAGGTTACTTTGGTTCTGATTTGTCAGCTGCCACTGGAAGTATACTAAGTGACACAAATAGAAATCACTCAAGACACAAGTGACTTTTCCAAAATTATACGTGTTAGTTAAGGATAGGCTTCAAACAGCCCATACACTTAATGGTTTCCTGTATTTCTTCCCTGTGGCAGTCTGGAAATGTTCTACATGGATCTTCTGCAAGTGAATTTGTATTTATGCTGAAATTGTTGGATTCCTTTTATCTATAGGCTTCTGCTTCTGTTTCTGTTACTGAGAGGCTGCCAATTTTCTCCCATTGATGAGACTATTGTATTAGAGCCCTGGCTGACTATTACTACTAATTCTCTCTTCCTTTCCCCAGTGACTTGGAACCATCTTATTAAACTCCTGGTTAATGATAGCCAGGTTATTTCCATTCAGATGGCTCTCTGGGAATCACTAGGACTCACTCACCTGTGTGCTCTTTTTATACCTCAAGGTCAGTGTGCGTTCAGCAATTCAGACTCCTATGAAATCTGTCCAGTTAGTTTCATTCTCTATCAAGATACTGCAGTCTGAGCTTCTGTTTTCCTTTGTCATAACCCTTAGTGTATTTGATTCCTGGCTATTTCTTCCCTCATCCTTAAAGATCTTATGCCTTGCAATGGTAGTGAGCCTTTGTTAAGACAGTATATTTATTACGGTTGAAGGTAAATTATGTGTATCACCATGAAACCAGTCATCACATGATTAAGAATTATGGTTATCTAAAAAAAAATGTAGTTGATGCCTTTAAAAAGAGAGTAGTCCAAACTTCACTAACAGGAAGAAGAGGAGATGAAAATAATAAGAAAGGGGGATTCATCCACTGGGTGAGAATGTCATCCTATGACAATGAATGTTGTCCTTCTGCCCTGTCTCTTAGCTTTCATAAAGGTTTATTCTGGTTTCTTTTAAAATTCAGGGTTCTTATTATAATGAATTTGAAGTATGGAGACACAAATAGTTTGTGTGTTGGATTGCCTCAAAGACATTATAAAGTTATCATGGCAGATGAAGCAAATGATAGTTCTTAAGCAGAAAAAAATCAGCAAAATAATCTAATGTTTATATAGTAGTCACATGTTTTAAGATTTCAAAAGAGAAACTTACTGCCTGGAAACCTTGATAAATGTATGTTGACATCCAAGAAAAGACCAGCCTTACAATTACTTCCAGACTGTTTCAGCTGAACCAGGACATGAAAAGCATATGGTTGGAAATGCCCTCTGGTTCATAAGACCTTTGCTGTTTCTAAAATATGTGAAATTAATATACCATTGAACTTGTCTTGGAGAGTTTCTTTTCCACCAGGAAATATGAATGGGTAGAACTAGCCTATGTTAAGAGGCAATTCAGACATGCAGAATTTTACTTATGTAATCATCAGTCACCCACCCTCTCAGTCATAAGTCATATATTTATTAAAAATTCCCTTTATAATAGTTTTCATTAGTAAAAGATAAGCACAATGAACCCAAGAAGTCATTTAGAAGAAATATTCAGTGTAGTGGAGTTCAATCAAGAAAGAAGTTTGGATCCTATGACAGTTTCCTTGATCAAGCCTAGAAGATTCAGATAGCAGCAAAGATGACAAGCTGAGCCCCACCCCTGACACCATGCAAGATAAAGGGATATCAGTAGAGTGACCTGGATGCTTCATCATGAAGACAATGGAAAGACGTTACAGAATTGAAGAAAGGTATGGTTTTGGTGGTACTGAGGAGTCTCTAAAGGAAGAAAGAGTACATGAGGCTGGGCTGAACAAGAACAGAATACCAAATATTTAGTGAGATTTTGCTAAATAATGGTCGAATCTCCTTCTCTTGCAACTACTTTGAGGAACAATGAGGTGATACAAGTGCAGTGGTTACATACGAACACAGGCATGTACAAATGTTAGTTAATTCTTTTCTTTTTAGAATTAAGTTTCAAGTGATTAAAGATGGGGAAGAGATGAATGTAAAGATTGCCTGGATCAACTTCAATTATTAGTTAGTGTACTCATTTGTATCTTAATTCATTCTAAAGATACAATTGTGTCATTTACACAGAAGAAACAGCTATCACATAAGTTCAATGTTAGCCTAGAAAGCGTAGGAAGTCCTTCTTTATAATTAAAATATATACATTATAAAGGGGTGTTGGACCTAATTCAGCACACTTGAAGTTCTAGGTTTATCCCAGGTGCCAAAAAGTAGCATAGTTGAAAAGATTGACATATACAAAACAAAAGTTTATGTAATTTAAATTTTTTTATATTTTGAGATTATAATATAACTTTATCTTTTCCCTCCTCTTTTGCCTCTCTCTAGGCCCTTCCGTGTTATCCATTCTTCTTCTCTTCCAAAATTCATAACTTCTTTTTCTTTAATTGTTGCTACATGTAGCTAAGTTAACATGATAATTCACTAAGAAAGCTCAGATTAAAATCCAAGTAGTCATACTCTGGACCTTTTTTCTTAGTTCTAATCTAAAGAAAATAAAGTTAGCATCAACCCATGAAAATCAGCCACATGTTGGTTTCTATGGCAAGCATAGTGATAGATCACATAGTGTCACTCAGAGATTTCACTGGGACTAGATGGCTTCATAAGATTATCCAATTCCTACATGAGCCTGCTCAGAAATGTAGGAAGCAGAAAGATGTTGGTGCTGGACTTTGTCAAGGCATGTATTAACTTACAAGCAACCTCAGAACCAGAGCAAGTCATGGATAAAGAGTGATTTCTAGCAAATCTAAAGCAAACAGTCATCCCTTCTCAACAGTGTTAACAGGGCAAAGGCATGAGAACTTACTTCAAGTGTGGCTGGGACAAAAACAGAAAGCAAAACACACCAAAAATAATTATATAAGATAGTTGTTTCCAACAAGACGAAGGAATACTCTAGGACATGAAAGTTTGGGGCATGAATGCAAGGTTTGTGGTATGTATAGTTCTTCCTTTTTTGTGTGTTTTGGAAGAGAGGGACAAGCAATTGAGTTTCCTACCTTTGCTCTTAATTCATATCCTTTTATCCCATATTTAAAAGGCACACTAGCTAATAGATATCAAAGGCTTTTTTAAGTTTTGGGCATGAGATATCTTCACTCACCCCACTCTCAAAGTTTCCTATACTGAAAGTGTGTTCCTCAACACCAAACGCTCAATGGAGGAGTTTTGTTCAATATTGGTTGAATCACAATGTCTCTGCCTTCATCAATGGCTTAAGCTACAGATGGAATCAAAATTTGAATAATAAAATAAGCAGAGGGAAGGTCACTGGACAAATGTGACCTTGGTGGAAAGTATATGTCACAAGGACTGTTTTCTGGAAAGATAGGCCTTATAATGTACCCCTTTCTGATTACTGTCTTTTACATTCTGGTCACCATTGGTTGAGAAATGTTGTTGCATTGTGTGCCTCCTGCCATGATATTCTGCATCACCTCAGGTTCCTTGGTATCATCCTCCTTGTACTGCATTCTCTGAAACAATAAGCCAAAATAAATCATTCTTCATTTAAAATTGTTTCTTCTAGGCATTCAAGCTTTGGCTATCTTTTCAATTGAAGGCTGAATCTTAATGTCCACAAATACTTACTTAGAAAATATCCTAACAACATGTGCTAAGATTGCCAAGGGAAGACCAAGGTAGATGCTTGGGCTGGTCCATTTAACCAAGGTGAAGAATGACAACAATTTCTACAATGCATCAGTTCTCAAACTGTGGGTCATGACCCCTCTGAGGGTCACATGTCTAATATCCTGCATATCAGATATTTACATTATGATTTATAACAGTAGCAAACTTATACTTATCATATAATAATGAAATGATTTTATGGTTGGGGGGGTCACCACAACATGAGAAACTATCAGCAACAGGAAGGTTGAGAGCCGCTACTGTAGTGAATGCAATGGGAATTCTTGTCTTTGATGCCAATTTTACAATAAAAGCGTGTGTATGCAATTCTTCCCAGTGTTACTTTCGTGCCAGCTATCCATTTATTTCAAATATCCTTTATTCTCTTGCTAAGTAATGAATGTTCCTTCTACTGGCTGTTTTGTTCAATTGACTTTCTGAGACAAATGCACAGAAAGCATTTGTTAGATAGTTTGTGATAAAAGCTGTCAGAGGTGGTTGAGAATGTTTCTCTTGCTTACTGTGTCCAACCATGAAGGAAATTAGATATGCATGTCACAACTGAGGTCATCTAAATTTGAGACAATGTCGAAGCTTTTGAAACAATACTAATTCTCCAATTAGGTTCCACATAGACCGTGAGGCTCCACCTATGAGTGAATTTAAACACAGATTGTATTTAGATGAATTCCTTAAGGCAGGGTTAAGAAAAACTCAGGGTGAAGGAATTTGTTGTTACTGAGTCTTTTATATACTGCCACAGACACAATCTAACAACCATATAACCAATTTCAACACTGAAGAAAGAGCTAAGGCCCGGGGAGGGAAATGGTTCCCCCAGTGTTGGCACAGAGCTCTTGCCATCCCTAAGAATGTAGGTGTTTACATTTCTGTATATTCTTCTGTTTTAAAGTTGCAATCCATGTTTGCTAGCAATCACATGTATTTTGATTCATAGCAATAACACAGCTTTCTCCTTGTATTTGATTATTGGAGCGATGATGATTATGGCTTGTTGATTTTCATTTCAGGTTTTGTTCAGTCATTTCCTTGTCACATGATGAAATATATTTACCACAAAATTGATGGAGTAGAAGATGGTGAAATTACTTTCGTATCACATTCATTGTTATCACGGGCTCAGAGACCAGGATGATTATATTAAGACTACAACTTTCCTTCCCAAAATCTGCCAGAATGACAATGCCTTGCAAGGATTTCTTACTCATTATAGGACCCAAAGGTCAGCTAGGAATAGCTAAGTTGCCACCCACAGATTCTTATAAAAGGGAAACATAGACTCAACTAATTTTATCAGGATTCCCAACTCAGATATTTATGTAATATTGACACAAATTCTGGCAAAGGAAATTAGGGTCACAATATTTATGTTTAAAGCAATGTTACTCTATTGTCCATTCTGTTTGTTGTTGTGTTTAACACATAGTTGAAGCACAGCTTGAGAAGGGAGTATTCCTAAAATGCTTTTAAATGCTGATCCTTAGGTCAACCCATCCAAGGTCTATTGTATCTACTGCTACTTGAAAGCCAAGGTTAGGAGCATGCCTCTTAGCGTCAGACTGTCTTCACTGCTATGTGTTGATTTCCCTGTGTTCTAGCTTACGTTGCTTCTCCTCTATTTAAATTCATCTTTGCTAGTGAAAAGAAATTTTACACACACACACACACACACACACAAAATTTTATTGGTTGCATGGCTTGGAAGATAATAAGTATTTAGAAAGATTTTCTTGACTTTTTACCTTGTAACTTTGTATATACATATGTGTCTATGTGTATGTACCATTCTCTGTGTATGTACCTGAATAATGAGTAGCATAATGATTCATGACTGAATTTATTCCTGTTTTTTTCTAATTAATTGTGTAGTTAGAAATTTGTTGGCCATGCTGCTACAGTTTAGATGTTTACTTGTTTCTAAATGGTTCTCTCCCTAATTCACTGGGGAATACTGGTCTTATTTTCATTAGCTGCCAGGGGTACTAATTCAACTTCCTAACTTGTAGTAATCTTGAACTCCATAGTTTAACCAGAAGATATTTGTAGGAAGGATTGGCTGTAGATATTGATTATAAGAACAAAATCTGTGGTTTTCTTCCTTTGGTTTTACCAATGCAAAATTTGAGATTTTTGAAACTTAGTAGTCATTAGCGAGTTTGGACAGTTTATAACTAATAGAAAAGATTTAATTTGATAGAGAACAAAGAAATACCAACAATACATTTTTCTTTCTTTCTTCTTATACACAAAGAACTTTGTTAATAATACTTGTCCCAGAAAACAGTAAGGATTTTGTCCAGAGAAAGAACTAAAATCCAAGGCAAAAGCTATCTGTGTAGTGGACGTGTTGGGAGGGGAGTCATAATAGTTTGAGATGAGAGGAGGAAAAACTTGATCCACTAGTGAGGACCCACTGGCAACTGAAGAAAAACCAGTATGTTTGTATTGCAGTGCTCAATTTAGCTGATTTTTATTACTTATTTTCTTATTTATTTCTATTTTTTATTTATGTGTATGTATTTGTGTGTTGAGGGATGATAATTATGGAGCCCAGAAAAGGGGACCAGAGTCTTGGAACTGTGGTTACAGGCAATTGTAAGCATCCTAATGTGGATGCCTGGGACTTGAACTTTGAACCTCTCTCTATTGGAGCAGTGTGTGCTCTTAAGCTCAGAACCATCTCTCCTTGGTCCCTTAACTGTCAATATTTAAATAATAAGTAAAGGTAAATGGACTTTAAAATGCCTAGTCCCAAAGTTTCAGGTACAGGAACTAACAAGCTTTTAGTTTAAAAAATTAGTACTAAAAATATCTCATGTGATTAAGTGATTTATTGAGATATAAATGAACAGCACAAGTCTCCAGTGTGTCCATAGGAACAATGTAGAGAGGAAAGGAAATAGAAGACATCTGCAGATGTGCCATGTTCCACTACTACAACAAATACATCTATCATAGTCACATTTTCAGACACTAGGCCATCTTTTCCTTTCCTTTCTCCCAAGGTCAGAGTAGTGTACTTCATAGAAGTTCTGCATATACACAAGGAAGCATTGCCTATACATATGGAGCAGATGAATGGATACCATACCCAACTGTCAAGATGGGAGAAAGGATTAAGAATGCACAGAATGAGAGTTTGATAACCAAGTTATTTCACTGGTGGCTTAACATGCTGAGGCCATGATTGTGACAGCAAAGCTTGTGAGTGACATAACTGGAAATACATGACTGATTTTTTTTGTTTCTGAAAACCACAGCTGCTTTATGATTTACTCATATACATCCATTGAACCATTAGTGGATTTCAGTTATCTTGGGTACAAAAGGTATTGGAGTTACAGAGAGGCATGAGTTGCCTGATATGGGTGTTGGAAACTAATCCTGAGTCCTCTGCAAAAGCAGCAAATACTTTTAACCACTGAGCCATCTCTTCAATTCTGTCACCAGCCTCTTAAAGAAAACATGCTTACCCAAAGTCTGAGGGACACATTGGCATATTTTAAAGAAATCATGATATTTTACGCACCAGGAACAGCAGACAGTGAACATGCCAAGACCCAGAGGCAGGAGAGAATGCAAATGAGAAACAGACTGAAGTAACAGGGCAACCTCAATGACCTGCATGAAATTCAATCATGCCAATTCTGACTGAGAAGCAGGAATGATGTGAGCAGACTGGAAACACTAGCAGGGGGCCTTGTTTGCTGAATCTCTCTTCATTCCAGTACATTTGGCTACATCTCTGAGCACATAATTCAGGCTTGCCCAAGTTTCTAATCGGGAAATCCCTGCTGTTACTGGTGTCTGAGCACAGCCAGTGCTGTGAAAGGACCTTCCTTTGACCTTTGGTTCCTTGAGAAAAGGAGTCAGGATCTTGAAGATTGTCAAGGGAATCTCTTGACTTGGATTTACCAAGAATGAAGATTGCAATTAGCAGGGTATTGAGTTTGTCAAAGCAAAAACCCATCTGCAAATGGGAGGATAGCTTTCCAGAAGGTGTTAGTCCTTCTGTTCCTTGCCAAGATTCATTGGGCACCAGACACTGGAAGATTAAATAGATCGTTAGGATAGCCTGGTAATTCAATATAAGACATTTTGTGATCCTAGGCTTGTGTTATTGAAATAAGCTTGTATGATAGAGACACCCCTTTAGCATTTCTGTAATTTCACTTAACACTTACGTTTGTTAATCTCTAGGTTGGAATCTATTAAATAGACTCAACATTCTGGCTCATTAAAGACAAACTCCTTTGTGTACAGATTTACTTTAAGTAATTTATCTTTGCATTCTCAGGAATACCACATGTAGCCATTGACGATTGTATAGTTTCTAATAAATTCCAATGGAAATTGCATTATAATACTTAAGGATTGTTTATTGATACTCTTCCATAGGGTAGAGCCTGACTCTTCTATAAAAGACAGATGATACAAGATGATTCAATGGAACAACTTATTTATTTTAGAGAATATTTAACAATACTTCCTTGAGAGTTTTGATTTTCATACATCATCTTTTGATTATATGAACTCTCCTTAACCAGCTTGTCCCAGATCAATCCCCCTTCCCTATCTGTACAACTACATGCCTTTTAATATTTTTAATTATACCCTTCAAAACAATTTGTACTGCTCAAATATTCTTTGATGTGTGGTCTTCCACCAGAGAATAGTTGTCTTATCAAGGGTTGCATTCTTATAGAAAATTGCTTCTTTCTTTTCCAGAAGCTAACTATCTCATTTTGCTTCACAGTTAGAGGTGGGATTATGTGCCCAACTTCATTCTTCATGCTGGTATTTGGTTGAGCTTTAGCATGCACAGGTTTTGTGTATACCATAATGATTGCTGTGGAGTCATATATCAGTTGCCCTACCGCATCCAGATGTTTCCTCATAATTGCCCACCACTCTGGCTCTTAAACTCTTCCTTCCTTTTTCTGAAGTGATCCCTGAACCTGAAGAGTGGGGGCACAACATATGTATATTATCTAGTGCTAAGCATTCTATAGTCTTTTATTCTCAGCACTGTGGCCAGGTATGGGGTTTGTGTTATTCTTCATCTACTACAAAGAGAAACTTCTCAGATAAAAGTATAGTGATACATTGATCAAATGGGGGTAACAAAAAGTCATTAGAAACCATTTGAAGCATAGTAGGCGTAGGTTCTCCTCTAGAAACTATGGCATGTCTAGTCCTAGGTTCTTGCCTTGATAATGGTGCCAGGTATAGTTTTGTTTGTTTTTGTTTATTGTTGTTGTTGTTAATCTAAGGGATCTCAACTTAAACCTAATAAGAAAGTGGTGGGTTAATGCCATGATGTTCACATTACTGTAGCACTAGTAGGCATGTTTTGCCAAGCCAGTTATTGTTATAGCTTGCAGAGTTCACAGCTGGATATGACCGATGGTTACTTTCATCTCTGGTAGCTTGCATAAATTCTTCCAGTGCTATGAAAGATAGCCGTAGTTATGACACTTCCAAGACTGTAACCATTGAATTTCACTAACATCTGGCTCAAGTGTTTGATGATTTCAGCAACAGGATATCATCAAGTTCTGGAGAGTAACCAATAATAATTGGAATAGATTCTATCATTTGGTGTTGAGGTCTATGGGAACTCATTAGTCAGTAACTCCAAAAGAAGCAATTCATTCTGGCCTGGCACTAGGCTTTGGTACATACCAATGTTCTACGGTACATTCAATCCCTGCACCTTCAGGGTCCTGTACAAAACAAAAAGAAATCACTTCAAAATTCTTATGGTGATCAGTAAAATGTACACTGGATAAAAAAGTTTATTCTCCTAGTGATGACAATCTATGTGAACTAGAATCTGGAACTCGACTGTTCTATGGACAATTTAGGAGGATCCTTGTGCTCACAGATGAAGGAAGAATTATAACAAGACAAGAAGCCAAGACCTCAGCCTCATGATGAGGTTGTCTAAGGGTCCTTGGTACATTCAATCCCTGAGTTTTCTTATTGATTGAGAACAGATGAACACGAAATTCTAGGAGGCTTGGAGCAACTTTGCACTTGACCATTTTCCAAAGGAAAAGAGAGACTATGATCAGTGTTAGTTTGCTTGGCAAAATCTTCAGGCTAGTAAAACAATCTATTAGATGCCTGGCCTGAGAGGAGCATTCTCCAGTACCTTGTAATATATCAATTACTTATATAAATGTGGCTTTGTCATGATTTTACTTCTTTTGATTTTATTTAATTTATCAAACCTCTGTTCACCACAGCCTGTGTGTGTATGTGTGTGTGTGCAGTCTTTCTTAGATACATTGTTATCTTTCAGTCAGTGAGGTGATCTTATTAAGCTTCTACAGTGTTATAGAGAGCATACTTTCACATGACCAACAAGATAACATTAATCAGTTTAACTGCTTTTTAACATATACCTCATTGTTCTGAAGCTATGTTCATTATTTCTCCATGTCAGCAGAATCTTCTAATGTGGTACTCACCTCACTAGTAGGACAGAACCAATTGCTACAGAAACATTTTAGGTGCATGGTAAATAGTCACTAAAATAGGCATACATACAAGCTATTCTAATACTTTGGATGACTTAAGTCTCCAGACTGTCTTCTGCTCTCTTAATAGCAGATGAACAGTTTATCTGCACAAGGGAAGTGATGCTGGAAACATTTCTTTTTTACCAGGAGTCATAGTGAAGAGGACCATGGAATAGACTACACTGTTAAGGATCAAAATGTTTTCAAGGAGTTTCAGGGGAAAAAAACCCATAATAACCATATCCAAAGTATGATAACACACACAGTTTTCAAAATACCAGACAACTTCTTGATCTTCTTGAACGTATGGGTTTTTCATTTTAAGCTTTAAAACATTCATGGTTTTCCACTTGTTTAATGAATGTATCTTTGTGCTACATTTAATTTGTGATACAGAGATCAGGAAAGGCACATCACTGAGTGGTGCAGTGATTCCTCCACGTGGGGAACCACAGGGAAATTGGAAATCAGCAAATTTTAGTTTTAAATCTAGTGATTTACTAAGATTATGCCACTTGATAGCCGCCTGACTGGCTATTGTGCTTTGTTTCTTAAATTTTTTTTTCTCTATTAGAATGTAGAAATTTGTTAGATTAAAGTTTTAATTAGCAGATACCAAATTCTTAATGTTAGATCTAGTGTTATATCCAATTCTGCTTGGAGAAAACTGTAGTAAAGAAGCCAGACAAGGCATCCCTGAACTGTACAGGATAATACAGCATAATTAAGAACTGTGATAATGAGGCAGATACCAAAACGGGCCCATAGGACCAAAGGAAACCTAAGGAAGGCAAATTGTTGTCAAATATAAAAGACACTTTTTTTTTTAGGATACAGCATTTGTTATCTCAAAAGCAAAGAAAAATAACAAACAGTAGGAAAAATACTTTTTCACATAATTTAGTAAATCAGAGGCCGTGTATGACTTCTGTTTTATGTACTCTGACTCTTGTCTTCCACACCACCACATTCTTGCTATCACATGTCTTCCCCCAAAGCCTCTGCTTTCCTTTTGCCTTGTTCTCTGATTTATTTTCCTTGAACTGGACAGTATGTTAGAGCTCTTCAGGGTTGGGTGTGGGCCACATTCTCACCCTGTAGGAAACCTCACACAAGAAGGAGTAATGATCGTTACCATATGCCTCAAAACCATCAAATTGATGTCTTGGAATCCTGACCTCTCCCAACAGTTTCAGATCATTTAACTAATTGTCTGTTTCATATCTCCACATGGACATCATCTCAAGGCCTCTCAACTTCAACATGTCCAAAGGCAAAGTCTGGTTGGTATCTGCAAAACTGTAATTTTGCAAGGTACATCAGCCCAGTCAAGAATCTCCTTTCCATTGAATATGTAAGCAAAATATTGGATACCACTCTTGAAGACTTTTATCACAACTTTGATTCAGCAACTTCTCTAAATTTTCATCATTATTTTCCTATCAAAGGTAGTTTAATGTCTTACTTAATCTAAAATATCAAGTCTCCATCTGTTGTTCTTACTTCTTCTAATCCGATTATATTCTGCATTCAAACTGATTCTATAGTTTTGAATTAAAGCATACTTTTTGTTTTCAAATGTCTAAGTATACATATGTGCCCATAAACACACATACATAAGAATATACACAAATACTTTTAAGAATTTCATTTCATTTCTTTAAAGATGGGACGCCAATTTTAAGAATATAGTCTGTAATGCTACAGTATTCAAGGGCCTGACCAAAAACAGATGGCACACTCAAGCAAATAATTAATAAGAATTTAATAAAAAAAAAGCCATCCAAAAAATATGAGTTGAGTTAAAGAAAAACATTGAAGAATTACAAAGTGCCCTGAGGCTATAAACAGCAGGAAGTTGTTACCACCATGAGTTAAATATACTAATAAGGGGAACATTGTTGGAAATGGAACAGGGAAGGAGGAAAGTAGGGATGAATAGGGAGAAGAGAGAGGTAAGAACCTTCCTCATACCCAGTGTCTAGCAGAGGAAGAGGTAAAGGAATACAGTTTTCTCTAGCTTTCACCTCATCTTCCAGATTACTGATGGTTCCTCCCCCTGCTTCCCTTTGACTTTATTCTGTGGCTTATTTTCATTGAACTGGTCAGTATGTTAGAGCTCTAACTGGATGAACCTATCTGGAAGAGGTAAAACAAGAAATATATTGATAGAATGCTCAAAGCTGCGGGACACAGGGTATGGTGGACAAGCAACAGAACCACATAGTCTACATAGTCTATGTAGAGCCACAAAAATATGGAGTGTCTCAACCCTAAGAGTCAGACACTCTCCCATTTAAGTTCATGACACTTCTCCCTGGCATACTTGTTCTGTCTGCTCTAGACTTCTCCATTCTGTTACTTGAATGAACTGTTCACTTTTTCTATGCTGTTTGCATTACCTGAAGGATGCCTCCTTGCCCAACTTCCTATGTTCTACACATTAGCTTCAACATGACTTCTACATGGAAGCCTTCCCTATATTACTCAATTATGCCTCATGCCTACCAAAATACACTCACATGACTGCTCAAATTTCTTTTATAATACATGGTATATATTTAGTGAAATATTTGTTTCTCCAATTTTATGACTAATATCAAACTCCTCCGAATTAGTGATGATTTGTATAAAGTCTGCAGAAAAGGCTTGTTATCACATGGTATAGAAGTAAGAAGGAATAAAAGAAAAGAAACTTTAGAGTAGATGATACAAAAATCCTTCTTTCAATTCTCTAATATTTGAGAGGAAATTGGAAATTCTTTTAATAGTTCCTAGGAGTTCAGCAGTTGTCAGCAGTTGTATGGTTAAACCTAAGAAGGGTGATGTATTGAAATGCAAATAAATTTTTTTGACTTGGGTTTTCTGATAAGAAATTAACCAAATAAGTGCAACTTTAATGAATAATTTCTAAGTATTTTCCTCTTATGTAGATTCTATAATTTGTACTTGTCAAAATATGTGTGTTCAGCTGCTAATGCAAACCTTCCAAGGCAAGAGTATTGTCTTCCATTCCAGATATGAAGTGAGGATACCCATACAAAGTGTTTCTGGGTTCTAAATTCTAGAGTGCTTCTCATCAAGGTTCATGAGAAATTTGCTTTACTATCCTCTGAGAGAGTATGAGGCCGAGAATGATTCTTTCTTTTGAATGTCTCCATAGAAAACTGAGTTATAAGTATTATAGTATTCTCTGTGGTCAAGTATCAGGCACTTATGGCCTAAGGAGTATTTTTGAAGATACTAAGTTGTGCCTAAGATTATTTCAGTGTAACAGAGATATGTCCTACATGACTTACAGTTCATATGCAACTTGGGTGGAAAATAACAGTGTTTGCTGGATGATATAATTCACAACATGTAAAACATACGTCTCTGAAACTTTATATCAAATTTCTCAGAAGTGTTGTGGTGTCTGATGTTCATGCCATACTATGTTCACACTATTTTCATACTTGTCTTTTATCCTGATGAAATAGTGAACATACAATGACAAAAGATCATAGAAGGACTCTAACATTGACCATCAATCAGATCAAGGACTTTATATATCTTTAAGTTTTCTTTAATATTTTATTTCACAAATATATTAGTAGTTGCCCTTCAAAACAAAATATATAAAATAAAATTATATATTTCTTTCTGATGTTTAATAGAGTATAAATAAGTTGTTCTCTTATATTATTAGGGAATTCATATTTGTCAAATGATTATTATGTATCTTTTACATTATTGGGCACTACATTGTTTAACTCTTGATGTAATATAGTTTAGAAATGATTCTAACACCAAGTGACCTAAGACAAACATTTATTACAATGGGTCTATTATCCCAGCTGGGTTCCTTTGGAAGCTGGGCTTTAAGTTACAGACCAGTGACAGACAGTAGCAACTTTGTTCTACATGTCTCCTGTTACTTTGGCTCGCTGGTCCAGATTCTCATCACAAGGCAATGGTGCAAGAGAACAAACTAGATGAGTAAAGTTTTGGGAGAGTTGGTTCAGATTTGGAATGGTACCACATTTGCTTTATGTCACCTGCCTAGAGTCAGAGAGAGCTAAGCCTAAAGACTCCATATTCTCTACTCACACTGAGAACACGGTAAAGATACAGATTGGTGAGCCAAGGCAAGAGATATTAGGGCATCATTCAATCTGTGGAAGTGTACTTTAAATCCTGTACCTTGCTTAGCTCTTAGAGCAACACTATGAAGTTGAGATGATGGTAAAGCCTCTAAAGTTTAAATGTTTGTATTAGTGTAAGTTATGTTTAAATCTCCAAAGCAATAGAATTAAGATATTTTTAAGGAAGTGATTAAGCCACAGGCATTTTTCTATGGTAAATGGAGTTTAGACCTTTATAAAAGAAGCTTCATATAATACTCAATCAGTTTAGTTGTCTCTCAATCCTTTCCACAATGAGAAGACACACTGTTCTTCTTCCCAGAGGACTCAGAATCAACTTGTTGTCTCAGAAGCAGAGAGAAATCGTCCCAATCTGTGTCCCGAGTTTTTGCTCTTCAGTTTACCTTGACACCATGAGAAAGATGATTCTGCTTGTTATGTGTTTCCCTACCTCAGAATTTCTGTCGCAACAGATTAAATGGGCATAATTTGAGGATGATGAGCTTTGAGATGAGGAAAAGAAGGCTTAAGAGGTTGATAATGCTCTTGTTCATACAATAATTAAATTGCAAAGCTGAGCTTCATGTGTAAATCTATTTTATTTTACAATCACTCAATTTTTTCTTTCTCATAACATGTAAGCACCCATTTTATCTAGAAAAAAATATATGTTTTATTGAGGTTTTTCTTCTAATTCAGCTCTTTCCTCTATACTTAGTCTTGATAAAATAAATATATAACAATGAATTTACCTTTTTATAATATATTCATCAGTATTAGAAAGGAAGAAAAAACAAAATATGAGTCTCAGTATATTTTCCAGTTAAAAATTATATTTTAAATAATAAATAGTCGGCAGTGGTGGTGCACGCCTTTAATCCCAGCACTTGGGAGGCAGAGGCAGGTGGGTTTCTGAGTTCGAGGCTAGCCTGGTCTACAGAGTGAGTTCCAGGACAGCCAGGGCTACAGAGAGAAACCCTGTCTCAAAAAAACAAGAGTAATGATGATAATAATAATAATAAATATATCTTTAATTCAATTTAAACTTTTATTTTTTGAATCATGTTTTTATGAATTGATTGATTGATTGATTGATTGATTGTCCTTTTCAAATGTGACTGAGAGGCACACAGGGTGTTGTACTTCTCACAGTAGCTTCAGAGGAAGACGGTAAAGGGCCTGGTCTAACTTTAGATGAAGTCCATAAGGAGCGCCATATTTTGGAAGGCGAACAACAGATCCAGATGAGAAAAGGCAGTGACGTAGTACAGGGCTTACAGGTGCTCAGGAGAAGCAGTAGCTGCAGATCCAAGGTGGAAACTGAGTCTGACCCAGGTTAAGAAGCACTGCACGTGGGAACTTGAACAATTCATGGAGGGTGAAGCTGTCGACCCAGGGAAGACACCTCAGTGGTTCTCCCGTGAGACAAACATGCACCGTGGAGGGAGGGGGCGTTTAAAATTTCCAGCTGGCACTGCAGACAGACAAGAGACCTGAGCTAAGCCAGGACAACACTCAAACACTACAGACTGGGCAATAGAACCTCTAGCCATAAGAGAGGGGGGAAAAAAGACTCCAGTCTAATGAGACACTCTCTCTGCAACAAAACGATTGCTTCCAGTGAAAGAAAGATAATCAATAGATAATAAAAGAGAATAATTCAACCTACAAACTAACTCTGATGCACAAGCTAGTATTATTAAAACTCTTGATTTTTAGTCCACATTTTTCTTACATACTTTCAGATTCTAATGATTAATATATGTTTCGACACACCATATATAAACTTGTAATTTTGTGCCATTAATTGCAGCAAGACTTGGGTAACACAGTGTTGAAGAAGGGGCTAGAGAGATGGCTCAGCAGTTAATACTTCTGGCTCATGGGAAGGAGCTGTGTTTACTTGCAGCACTTACCTACGCGATGGCTCACAACTGTCTGTACCCTCAGTTACAGGCAATCGAATGTCTTTTGCTAAAATTAAAATAAATAGATCTTTTAAAAAAGAAAATGTTAAAAGAACAGAGATTTTATGTGCTGTTGACATGCAGTTGGTGTAAATTCAAATTACAGTCTCATAACTTTAGGATGTTATAATAAATATATTCCCATGGTAACTCCAAAGAAAATTGCTAAAGTATATACATGGTAATGAGAAAGTGACCTAAACAGTTCTTTGTAAAGATCAACGAAGCAAGAGCGATAACGCTAGTTCGGGAAATGGACTGAAAATCCACAGAACATAGATAAAGCAACAGAGAAAAGTTCAATTCTTTTTCATCAATAACTAATTTAAATGTTTTTTGAGTAAATTCTCTAATCAACAAACAAAAAGAAGCAAGTCCAAACCATGGTCAACTCTATGCCATGTATAAGATACTTAATTTAGATCCAAAGATAGAAATAGATTGAAATTAGCAATATCAAAAAATACTTTCTGAAATATTAACACAGAAGACAGTGCTGGGTATACTAATATTAGCCAAATGTTTTTACATTTTAAAAATATTTCTTTTATTTGTGAGATTATAGTATATCATTTCCCTTCTGTTGCCTCCTGCCAAACCCTCCCATATATATTTCTTTGCTCTTTTTCATTAACCGTTGTCATACATACTCACACATACACACTCACACACACATACACTCACACACACACCCATATACATACACTCACATGCACACACTCACTAAAACACAGACACACTGAAACACACACACAC
>NW_021604608.1:2350110-2385380 GCF_004785775.1 Grammomys surdaster
GATTTAATTCTAATTACATGAGTTTTAGTTAATACAAGTTGTGGTACATTAAGCATTTATTTGTGCATCAGGACACAGCAATAGAGAGCAAATTACAGATATAGTTCCAAAGAGCCAATTATTTTCTATACAAAATAACCCTAAACATGATGTCTGCAATAATAAAGATCGTGAGTGATTATTTTAACTCACTCATGATAAGCTAGCCTCTGTTCCAACTAGCATATTAACATCCCTTCATTTAATACTCATTAACAGCTCTGTGAGTGACTACAATTATGAACTCAATTTAAAGTGAAGAAATTGAAGTTCAGAAAGGTGAGGCTCTTGTCTAAGCCCACAAAGACGCAATGTGAATCAGAGACAAGAACCTAAATTCGTTTCACGTTAATCTCTAAGTGTAAACTCTTCAAAACACACATCAAGAGTATAAACTCTAAAGCATACAATATTAAAGTGGAAGATACATAAATGAGATTTTTCCCTGCTGCCTCCAGGGGCAGTGTGGCCCTGCCAAAACTTCAATGTTAGATTTCAGGCTTTTGGAAAATAGGAAAAAAAATCGTCACCTTTTAAAGCCGCCCATGTGGTGGTAATTTATTATGACAGTCTTGGGAAATTCATGAATGTAGATTTTCAAAAATAGTAATATAATCTTAGTAATGAAGACTTTCCTACAACCTGGTTTGAGAGGAAATTTGAGAGGTTAGGAGCAAAATACAAGGTGTAGGAAATGTGTGTCTCAAAGGGATTTCTTAAAGTGTGTGTTACTGAGTTGCTAGGTAGAAAATGAATATTCACTGTTCAGTCCAATAAAACTTAGTATATAATGCAAGGAACTATGTCTTTCTGCTGAGTTATGGCTTCATTTCACATATAATTTAATAACAGCATGGCTATTGATTTTTGAGTACATTCTCTAGCAGAGATTAATCTTGCCTTTGTTTCATGTGCACTTTGGTGACCAAAGAAAAATAATTACAGCAGACCGAGTCATCCGTGTCATTTCTGTCAGGGTGCCAGCATTGAGGCAGGGGGCAAGCTGACAGTGAGCCATGAGCAAGATAAGTTGGATGGAAAGGCTGGACATTCTCCTGGCTACACTCAGTAGTCTACCCAGCAATACAAGCATACTCAGCATGGCATGATACAGTATCCCAGAGCCCTTTATTCAAACAAAAAGAGTGCACTGGAGTAGACATTCGTAATGCTTCGATCCAGTGCAGAAATTTGGCCATGGAGTCAACAAATATAAACAACTTTCCCAAATAGTTTGCACGTAACAGGTTAAATAAACTGTTTATGAAATGACTTTCATTTGTTGCTGTTTTCTGTTGTTAAAGTGATGTCAACATTTAAAACTGTATGTGTCTAACATTTGGGGCAAACATTTATTGCTTTAGAAGGTCATGAGAGATAGCTGCTTGATATGGATTAAAAACATAAACTGCTAGCTAATGTTTCATTTCTCTGCTGGAGAAGATAATGGTGTTGTCTACCTGAGTGTTATTCTTTGGGAATTAGGAAATAAAGTGACCTTATGACATGCTATGTATTTCTTATAAATATTTGTTCCATATATTTTGAGTCAAACGCCAGAATCTGAAGTAGATGCTGTCAAGGCTTGTCAGAGCAACCTTCATGTAGATGAGAATGTTATAATTCTAAATCATGGTAGAAATTATAGTTTTCATGCTACATTAGCCTTCTTAATCTGCATAGTATATTTTCTATAATGAATTTCCATGTGGTAACACCAGGTCCAGATGCAGCATTTGGATAATCAGTAAGCTTTTTGCATCAATTTATTATGAATGAAAGAGACATTTGTCTCTTCACACAATTTAATTTGCATTTTGTTTCATAAGATCTTTAAAAGCCCAGTAGAGGGAACTGTAATGGACATTAAACCAATTCAAAGTCATAAGCATTTTCTTTCTTCATGTAATATGGTTGTCTTTGAATACAAATGGAAGCATTAATGTAGAAAAAAAGCAAAATTTGCTTGTCAATGAGGGAAATATTTGATCTTATGCTATTCGGGCAAATGAAAAATCATTTGTTAGAAAATTCTTATTTCTAAAAGAAATTCAAGTACTGTTGATTTGAATGTAAATTACAAAAAGAATCATTACTGTCTAGAAAGATAGGAATTTAAATCAGTAACACTACGAAAATGTACATAAAGGTCTTAACATAATAGTATAAGTGGTGCTATTGAGGTGTGTGTGTGTGTGTGTGTGTGTGTGTACATCTAATCCATGATCTAAAGATATTAACTGTCCTCTATGGTGTACACTGATGAAATGATAAACTTTAGAGCTGTAAGGAAAAAGCCTGCAGTTCTTTCCTCTGCACAAAAAATAGTTCTCTACTGTACAAAGAATGCAGTTCACTGATGACATTTCCAGAGCGCTGTCACCTGGATGCCCCAGCCTCAAATCTCTAGTATTAGCAAATGCACAGCTTCACACAGAACAGTCATACTTTACACATCTTGACATTTTCACACATTTCCAATTGTCAGTCGGGGTCTTTACAGCGTTAAAAATGCGACTTTCCACAAACACAGACATGTTGAAAGGTATCTCTTGCTATCAGATGTACATTGTTCTTAGCAGTTTGAAGAGATTTTTTGGCACAGAAATTTTACATGTCATACTGCCTAATAAGATGATAAAATATTATTCTCTGAATTTTAAGGCTCCTGGCATGAGGCTTTATTATAGAAAATAGCATATAATAGCTGAAAATTTGAGCTACGATAGCATCTTAAATTGAATTTATTAGCATTTACAAGACTCCATGAGATAAATTGTAAAGCTTTTGTTAGAAATGCTATTTTTTTTATAAAACTCTCTGTATGTAGTAGTGAGTTTCATGAAAACAGATTCATAGGGTCTGACGAGGTGGGCTCAGCATTAATGAGGACATACTGCTTCTGGAGAAGACCCAATTTCAGTTCCTAGAACATACATCAGGTACTTATTGTTGCCCGTATCTCAGCTTCAGACAACCTTGTGCCTTAAAACTCTCTGGGCATAGCATGTATACACTCCCACACAACGAGATACATATTCATACACATAATGAAAAATAAAATAACCCTAAGAAGACATTTTTGTGAAAACCTGTCTCATACCTTAAGTGGTCAGCTCTCTCCTTCCTCCCCTTTCTTCTCCTAGTCTTTCTTCTCTTTTTATGTCATACATACTTATGATTTTATGTATCTCTATAAAATAAATATATACATTTTATGTATATTTATAATATTTAGCATTCACAAATGAGGAAAATGTGCCACATTAGTCCCTCTCACTCTGGCTCTCTTTGCTTACTGTGATTTTTGCACCTAAGAAAATATCAGATAGAATGAAGAAAGTCTCCCAAATAGAAGAGCGTGTTTGGTGGCTCTATAATTGACACAAGGTTAATATTTAGAATGGATTGGAAACTTAAATAACAAAGTATCACAAAGTCAATAAAATTCCAAAAATACTAAACAGCCCAATCCAAATAGGCTAAAGAAATGAATAGAGAGTATTCAACAGATTCACATGGATGATAAATAGAGAAAAACGTTCAACATCTGTAGTCATCGGGGAAATGCAAACAGAAGCAGTCCTGAGAGTGCATCTCCAGTCAGAAGTTGTACTTTTACATATTCAATTTATCACTGTCACATGGCACCATCCTACATATTGTCATATGATAGCAACTTCATTTGGAATGAGGAGACAGATAATCTTAAATTTACAATCTTGCTACTAATCTAAGCCAACTTTACAATTCACCAGCAGAAAACAAATTATAGAAGTGAAATAAAGAAAAATACTAATATGTCATAACCAAGATAATAAAATACTGGAGTACAGAGAGATGGCTGTTTGACATGGCATGAATGATACAGAGAGTCAAGTGATTGTGACAGTTAAGAGCACAGGCTCTGGAGCTAGGCTGCTTGTGTTCCTGTCCCTATTCCATTGCGTCAAACAGCAAGCATTTTGAGCAAAGAACTTAATTTCACTGGGAAAATGGGTTAACAAAGATACCTCTACCATTTTGAGGATCAAATGACATAATGAAGTTTGCAGTGCTGATTATTCAGTAGGCGCTCGTCAATTACAGATGTCAAACTTATATTCAATTCATATAACAGCAGAGGGGATTGATGATTTTCAGAAATGAAAAAACATGAATTAATACTTTTCTTTGATATTTCCTGTAAGTTCTTGTCCATAGAAAACAAGAACAGGAAACTCAACACTTTGTGGAGTTTAAGTGGGTTAGGAGGAGAGGGTTTCTGATACTCCAAATGGCCAAATATTTTTGGTCTCTGAGTCACCCCATTTGTTTCCATAGATCTCTTCCTTGTAGCTAACTACCTATCTGTCCAAGGTTCTCTTAGGTTAGTGGTAGATACATTGTCTCTAAACCTCTGGTTCCACCACCTCCATTTGGTAAAACCTCAAATCCCATGTCATCATAGAGTGGCAACGTGCACTGGTTTGTAACTTTTGCTCACTACTCAGATGCAAAACAACCTGTCTCTATAACACAAAACAGAGAGGAGACTGCCAAAACACTTGTCTCTTCTGGAATGTAAAGTAATTGGAAGACAGTGTCCTTTAACACTCAAACTGTGTCATAGGACTAATCACTGCATAAGAAGGCCTGCAAAGACTGTTAAACTTCGTGCAGTAAGCGAGGGATGCTACCAAAAGCTTTGAGGTCAAGGAAACAACGGAGTAGTGAATCCGATGGTGTTGGCAAAGAGATTGCAGTTAAAATCTGGAGATCTGAGGTTGTAGGACTTCAGATGAGAAAATCAGCTTCTCTTTACTTGAAGTTGATTTTGCCATCATTACAATGTAGAGAAGAATTTGAATTAGCACAGCATCTAATATTCTTTTTAAGAAAAAAATGTCTTAAACTTTAAAGCAGTTTGTCAACTGTCAACTATTTTTGAGCACAGAGCTGAGAGCAGGAGCTTTGTCCAGGAGCATGCAGGTTCCAGAGTGTGCCACTAAAATGTCTTGAGTGAAATCTTTGGTTTCTGAATTGGAATTTTATAACTAGCTAGAAGGACTGATTTCCTCTACAAAAGACTTATGAGCGTTTCCCTTTCTTTGGGATCTGATTGTGCTCCTGCTGTCTTCTTGGAAAGCTACATCTTCTTTTCAGGTAAGTGGAGGAGGACAGAGTGTAGTACGTGTAAGTACTGAGCTGAGTATGGTTCCAAAACAAACACTCCCTGGAGCTAACTGATGTGTGCCTCATAGATATCTAAACTAGAACTTGGAAAAATAAAAGTCCTTTTCTAGTTCCCAGAGAAAAACTAAATGTGATTTAAGAATACTCATTTGAGAAATTCAACTTTATTTTTTAACAGAGGGAAGTGCTTACTATGTAAGTCAGGATGACAGTTACTTAGGAGAGGAACCAGACATGAGGATGCGGCTGATGATGAGCTCTTTTCAAATGGGAACAAAAGGTTATTTCTCTCCCAAGTCATGTCATTAATAATTAAGCTACACATTTGATTTATGTCATAATCTGCACTTATGGCTTATTTTACAACACACAGCTGTGAAAACTATAAACCTTCATCAGAATAATTGTGGTATGGGTAGGTTTCAGATTGCAATTGAAATCCTGAAAGAACCTGGAGGGATTCTGATACTAGTGACAAGAAAAAGCTGCAGTTGAAAACATCAAGCAAATAAAATTTATGAAAATGTCATGGTTTTCTTTACTCATTTTAAAGTACAAATTTGATTTTAAGAAGGCAATATAAATATTTTTATTTCAAAAATGAAACCAAAGAATGGATAGTGTCTTTACAAAATTAAGTACTTTGTGTACTACTGAAAAATAAAAATGGTGTATGATAGACATTGTTTTTCTTTTCCTTCTTTCTTTTTTTTTAAGCTAAATAGTTTACATTCTTTAAATGCACAACTCAATAACAGGTACCCTCTGGTCCAGAGTAAAACTTTTGCTTATTTTCTGTCTGGTCTTAGGTTTAGTCTATGACCAAGAATAACTAGCCTTCTCTGTTGTGAATTGTCAGGCCTTTTATTTTCACAATGAGTATGTGGAAAATCTTTTATTTCTCACCTATACCATAAAATTCTTGAGAAAGGCTAACAGTCAAGAGAGCATTTTACATTCCTCTGGAGTTCCTGACTGGACTGCTGTTTAAAAAACATTTTTAATGTAGGAGACCATTAATTACTAGGATTCTGATTGTAATTTCCTGGTCTCAGAATTGATGAACAAAGCCATTTTGGAAAGCAATCAATTTGAAATCTAATTTGTTGGCGAAATGAGCCATATAAACAAAATGCCACTTGCAGTGTGTCTAAAATGAGATGAGCTTAACGAGCCCATCATCCTCTGCGAGCCTCATCACCGTGGGTCGCAGCCACCTCAAGTAGCATCAGTGGGATCCTCACACAGGAGTCTGAGAGAGAAGGCTTCATCCTGAGCACAAGGAAACAGGGGACAGGTGCTCTGCAGTCCCCACAGAGTGAGTTCAGAGGCCAAGTTGAGAGTGAGAGGAGAGTGGCCACTAAGATCAATAAAGTACAATGACAACATTCATCAGACCTGTGTTATGCACCAAGAAGCTGGGATGGCTTGGGATAACTTGCTCCAGCCATATGGACTGCTAGATGGATGGATGAAAGAAACAGAAACTGAATTTGGGTTTGGAGAAAGCAATGTGAGTTAGCTTTTATTAAATATACATAGTCACATTCATGTATATATGACATATATTAGGCATATGTATAGCAGAGATATTGTATATGTATGTGTATACGTATATACACATACTTATACATACATACATACATGCATATACATACATTATATATACATATACACACATACATACATAAATACATGTGGCAGAGAAAGAAAAGGGAAAAAAGTCACAAAGGGAACTAATCTGCTAAATGTTGTAAACTGCTTTCCACAAAGTTTAGACTCACATCCTCTTGTTCTCGTGGCCATAATGCTACCAATTCATCATGTATTACTTTACTGTATGACCATAAGACTATACACTTTTGAAATAGCATAAACAAACCAGTGGCATGTATGAATTAGAGCCTTGAGAGTTATTTTTGTTAGCCTAATTATTTTCGATTTGATAGGTCTTATGAGTGTTAGATTTTACTTGTTGAATTTTACTTTCTTTGTAAATATAAAGTTGAAAAATCATGACCATGCCTGTATTTTTGCAAAGGATTCAATGTTAACCCGTTTCTGTCCTCCAGTTATTTTTTTTTATTCTTGGGAGTGACAGGCAATCTTAGAAAAAAAAATTTCTACTGTTATCTAAAAGGTGAGATCAACTGATTTTCAGGATAAATGTGTATCTTGGTTACTGAAGAGTTAGTTCACTGGGACCAACCAGTATCTGCAACTGTCTATAGACAAACACTGAAGAGTCTCATAAAGAAAAACTTGGCTCTCAAATGGACCTCAGTGATGACTGCCATTCTAGAGTTTCAGGTGGGACCAGTGACTTTGTGTTTCCTAGAGAATCATTAGTGGTTGACTTAATACCAAGGCCAAATTGAGTCATTGTAAGATAAAATATTTGAAATGGAAATGTATTAGGAGATAAATTCGCCATTAAAAATATAGTAACCTAGCTGGGCAGTGGTGCCTCACGCCTTTAATCCTAGCACTTGGGAGGCAGAGGCAGGTGGATTTCTGAGTTCCAGGCCAGCCTGGTCTACAGAGTGAGTTCCAGGACAGCCAGGGCTATACAGAGAAACCCTGTCTCGAAAAACCAATATGTATATGTATATGTATATATATGTATATGTATATGTGTATGTGTATGTGTATGTATATGTATATATACATATACATATATGTATATGTATTAGACTGAGGGTTTTCTAACACTAAAATAGACAGCTTCAATCAACATGAATATAGTGTCATGAGATTGTGGGATACTAATGATAATGGGAGAATGGAAAAATATCAAAACTTTGGGTGAAGTATCCCTTTGAGTCAAACAAATTTGCTTGTTATTCTCTTTTGTCTGTGTCTGTCTGTCTGTCTGTCTGTTCAAAATTTTAATTTTGCTGATGGCTTTAATGCTACTTTATGTAGAATATTCTATAATAGGGATATGTAGTAGTTAAATGTAGAGAAGTAATGTGGGCATGTGCAGTGGAAAGTACAGAGAGCTGTAACCTACTGGAAGTTTTCAGGACATCGAGACAATGCCTTGGGAAAGATCATGGGTTGCTGGATCCTTTTTGTCCCTTTCTACCTCCTGGTTAGTTTGAGATCTTCCTCCATGATGTGATTCCATCACAATGTGGTCTTTACCACAGACCCAAAGCAACTGAGTCAGTAAATCATGGATTAAAATCCTTGAAACAAGGATTCAAGACAAATATTTTCTCTCTTTAAATTCTATTTTTGATTCAGTAGCAGCAGGCTTACTCACACATATTGGGATTTAACCTACCTTCCAATCACAGCTAGTTGTCAAGAAACCTAGGCCTAGGTTGGTTCTAACTGTTCAGTGTCCATCCACAATATGAATGATTGCCTTTATGGATCCCTCTGATAACCTTAGCTTCTTCCACATCACTGTAACTGTCAAACAATTTAACATGACAATTTCAGACTTTAGAATAGAGATATCATTTTGCTTCTCAGGTAGATCCAGCTATATCTAATGGTCCTTGTTATTACAAAACATTAACATAGGAACATCAGTCCTATTTTTAAATTTTTCTTTATAAATCACAGAGCATGAAATTTACCACAAAATTTTAAGAACAATTAAATGTAGTTTAAGAAAATAAAAATCAAATTGTATTTGTTCACAACTAGGAAGGATAGTTCAAGTATAAAAGTGTCATCCTTATGATAGATATTTAAGAGAAGAAATATGTTCTTTGCTTTAAGAGGGTCAATGTCTGATGGAGGAGATCAGCAAGAGAGCAGGGAATTACAATATGTTCTGAGAGCCATGATAAAAGTGAAATCGGAGGATTTTGAGCACAATTTCCAGTATGATTTAAACAAAGAAGCATTGGTGAACTAATTGGAATGAAAAATGTATCAACACAGATATCAAATACATAAAGTCAGAATTCAAGAAACTAAATAATATCTATATAATTAGACTAGAAGGCTGGAATGAGGAATGAGACTGAATTTCTTTCCATGATCTGAATGTCCGGATTCTAGTATCAGACTCATCTCTATTTAACCTTGTATCAATTCTCTCACATATGTAGAGAACATTTAAGTTTTCCCTTGTGCTAGATATTTGATTATATTACAGAATAAAGTAGACTAGGCCTTGTCTCTGATGGAAAAAATATATATCATGGGATGGAGAAAAATAAGTAACTAGAAATTTTGTAAGGGCTGAAACCTAAAACAAGTATAAGATGTGTCTAAGGAGGTGAGTGAATCTCAAACCTAATTAAAAGGAAGGCAGCACTAGAAGTATCTGAGCAAAAGTCCTTCAGGCAATGGAGAGTTTCTGAAATGAGAATATGCCGATGTGTTATTGTAAGGAAAAGAAGGAAGGCAGGATTTAAAGGTAACCCACAAACCTACAAACGAAGAGTGGAAGAAGACAAAGGAGAGTGTCAGAAAGTGACATATTCTAGCAGATGTTGAGGGAGATTTTCAAGGGCAAAGTAGCATCACTTAATAAAGGAAGTTCAGCTATTAACTAGAGAAAGGCATGGCTAGGTTACACCTAGGATTGTAAAAGGGAGACCATTGTAATAATTTCCTTTGTAAGTCCTGATGATTAGGAAAGATAGTATGAAGAGTTCAGGGATTTGAAAGTCAAGATTATAAGAGGGACACAGGGGAAAGTTTCATGTCATAGAAAGCCTCTCCTAGCAAGAAATGTTTCAGAGACAGTAGCATGGGGCCACTACACAGAATGAAATACCCCAATGAGATCCATAGAGAGATGGAGAAGCCATAGGAGCAGCAGATGCAGCAGATGTCACTCCTCGGCAATTTGGAAAATTCTCCAGGCCAGAGGACTCTGAAGGGCATCAGCATGTCAAAGTCTGGTATTACTGGGGGCTTGCCATGGTTTATGGTTTACAGATGTTGGGTTCAAGTTCATAAGGCACATAAGTCAGATTGTAAATGACTAAACATATAGAGACATTTAAGACAATATTTAAAATAACCATGTGAGAGGATTTGAATTTGGTAGTGGAACTTTGAAATCAGGGACCTAGTATGCTATGAGGAAAGAAACATCAATATTTCAGGTCATAAAAACATATTGGAGACATCTCTAGACTACTAATATACCAGACTCTAGTAGTAGAATGACGAAAGGGCATCAGCAGGATATATCACGAATGTGAGTATATGAAGAAAAATTAAGAATATTCTTAAATGGTTTTGGCTTGAATAACTGAGTGATGCTATTTGTTGTGTGAGAACTAAGGTAGGAGGTTTAGTAAGTATGAGAGGACGTGTTTATTTGTGTATGCACTAAGAGTTCAGTTTAGATGTATTCATTGCTGATGTTTAAAAAAACCCTTGTATAGAAAATTTTTGCCGTTTCTGAATTGGAAGGAGGGTTAATAGTTAATACCCTACAGAATATAAAAAGTACTAGAAAGTTATGAAATGGTAAGTTGTCCAGTTAAGATAATAGGAAAAGGATCTGAAATGCATTTGCTTAAAAGCAAAAAGAAAGCTATTTTTGTTTTTGTTTGTTTGTTCAATTGCCACCAGAGAAATGCCAGTAAAAGCCACAATGAGGTACGGCCACAACTATATTAGAATGGCTTTATAAAAATCTAAATGTTGGAGAATGCTGGAAGGAATGCAAATTAGTACAGACCTGTTAGAATACAGTGTAGAGACTCCTTCGAATGTTAAACATAGAGCTATTGTGTGAGCAAGCTATCCTATTCCTGGATATACAATCAGGAGGTGTAGCCACCTTACAAAGGAGGCATGTGTGCCCTTGTGTTTATTGTGGCACCATTCACAAAAGCCACAATGTGAAATTACCCTAAGTGCCAGTTGTAGACGAATGGACAAAGAAAATACACTATGTGCATAAAACAAAGTGTTATTCATCCTTAAAGAAGAATGAGCTACTATCATTTGTAGATAAAGGATGCAACCAGAGGTCACAGTGTTAAATGAGATCACGTGGTAAGGATGTGTCTTGTATCTTATCTTTTATATATGGAAACTATGAAATAGAAAGATGATATGAACTAAATAGAACAAAATATCCAGTAAGAAAAACCACCCTGTCACTGTCTATGTGCTTTAGTTCTCTAAGTCAGTAGAAAGAAATGTGAATTAGCCGAGCAAATTGTGGGAATGCTCATCTGAGCTTGAAAAACACATTCCATCCTATACATGCACCCTTCAATTCAAACTGCAGTTTTGTCCTGCAGGTTCTCAAGTGAGGCTGCTCAAACTTACACATTTATACCAAGTTTACAGCCCTGCCTTTAAGTCTTGGTCAAGATAATGAAGCAAGGTGAAAAAAAGGAAAGACATATTCTGGAAACAAACAAATAAAATTGCTTTTGTGACAAGATTATCTACCAAGGAAACTATATAAGGAATCTATTTAAAAAATCGAAAAGGAGAAAAAGTGAGATTCGTCAATCTGTAGAATTTAAGGCCAGTGCCAAAATTCAATTATAGTCTGTGTATAAATTTACATGACGGATAATCAATATGAAAATGATACGATTTATAATGACACTTTAAAATATGGAGTACTTAGCAATACATATAACAAAATAAGTAAAATATTTTTATAGAAAAACAACCATACATTCCTGAGAGAAGTCAAGTAAATCTTCCTCTCAGGAGAGTTAAAAGCAAAACCTAATGGTATTCAGTACAGCTGAGGATACTGACAAGAATGCAGGATGCTACAGCAGTTTATGAGGGTATGTATCAGTTACTTAGAAAGTTGACCATTCACTATTCATATGAGCCAGAAGCTTTACTCCTAGTGTTTAACCAAGAGAAACACACAAAACCCCACCTAAAATATTTATACAGCTTTAATCAATAAACCTTGGACTGTCTATTAACTGAATGTAGAAATCAATTTCATAGTAAAATGGAATATGACTCACCAATATTAGAGCTACTCTTCTACATCAATCCCAGCTCAATTTGTCCATATTTTATGTTTGAAATGTGTGGTGTCTTCAGCAATGAAGTCTTACTTCAATATCAGAAGGCAACCAAAGGCAATGGAACTAGCCTATATTGTTTTGGGAGACTCCTGGACTCCCAACCAATTCAAATTGAGGATTCCCAAGCTGTCATTAGATTTTTGTTAGATGTCTATAGCTCTTCAGCGAAGCATTATTAACCTTGAGTAGGTAACTTTGTGTGTGTGTGTGAGTGTGTGTGTGTGTGTGTGCACACACGTGTTGTGTATTAAGAACCTCACAATGTTTTTATCTCTCTGGTGTTTTGATCATCTTTTCTCTCCTCCAAATCTTACCAAGTCTGCTCCCTTCCCATGCTTTCAGCTTCTCCCCCGCTTTCCATCCCACCGCCCTCTCTCTTCCCCCTCCTCCCTTCCCCCTCCTCCTTCTTCTTTCCTTAGCGACTTCATTGTTGTCATTGGGAATTCTTCTATTTTCACTCCTTTAAAAATCTTTCTGGTTTTAAATTCATTGAATTTTAATGACATTCTGAAAAAATTGCTAATGTTCATCTGGAAGAAGTTCCTATATCTCATTTTGTGTCTTTAGTGTGTCTTTTTGCTTATATCATCCTGCTAAGGATTTCTGACCTTTGATCCCAGACTAAAGAGCTGTGTTGGGTGGAGTTCTCTAGAGAACTAGAGAACTGAAAGAATGAATAGATACATACATACATTCATACATACATACATTCATACATACATGCGTACATGAAAGCACTTGAACACACACACACACACACACACACAGAGTGGCTTATGGTCTACAGTCCAATTATTCCAACAGAAAGTCCAACAAGTCCATGAAGCTGGATGTTTCAACTTATCTTCAGTATATATTGAAATCCTGATGAAGTGGGCTTTAATAACAATGAAAGCATGAAATTGCCAGTGAAAGCAAGGGCAAGCAAGAAAAGTAGGCTGTCCCCCCAGAAGTTGTAGAATAGATTTAGGATAAGACTTCCTACTCCAAATAACTCAATCAAAATAAAATAAAATAAAAAATTCCCCAGAGATAAATGCAGCTATATGGGTAGGGTTTCGTTAATTCCAGATGTAGTCAAGTTGATTACTGTGAATAGCCATCACAATACCATGCTGCCCTTCCTGTGATATGATGTTCATCAGATACATGTTAGACTTTGAGACTACCCCCTCCATAGTTGTCTTTAATATATTTCATTTTCCTTCTCTTTGAATTATAAATATTTTTGTTATGTTCTAGATTTGTTTAATATTTTTGATTGTGTATCTTTGTATGATTTGTGCACAGAGGCTAGAAGAGAGTGTCAGATCCTCAGGGATTAGAGTTACAGGCAGAAGTGATCCATCTAATGTGGGTGTTGGAAACCAAACTCGGATCTTAATTAAGAGCAGCAAACGCTCTTAACCATTGAGCCATACACCTCTTATTCTCTGAACATTTTTTTACATTGTCTTTCACTTTAATATTTCTTCAGCTGTATCCAAGCTTTTACTTAAGTTGTGTATCAATTTTAACTGTAGATCTGGCATTTATATAAGTCAAATTTTAAATGTGTTTGTTATAGTTCTATAGATTTATGCATCTTATTCATGCTTTTGAATCCATCTGTGATTTTCATGAAACATTTCAAGCATAGATAATTTCTGTTTTCCATCTGATAATTATATAATTTCAGTCTCTGGTACGTATTTTCATGATCTGTTTTTCTACATAGTATAACTTATTTTTAAGGGGTTTTTAATCTTAGATTATAAATTCATATTTATGTGAACTTAATCTGTTGGAATCTGTAGAGCTTTAGGCTAAGGTCAAAGTGTTTCATAGAGAATGTGCTTTTGCTTGTTACTTTGCAAGCTGAGATGGTGTCTAATGGAAGTTTCCTCCAAGACAGAAACATTCTATCCTGTAAGAAGCTCCTTAAGAGAGAAGGCTTGGCCTCATTACTGGTCTATCTTGTCCCATAATTCTTAACTCTACGTGGATAAATGTAGATATTAAGAACAAGTCACAAGATGGATGTGGTAGCGAAGGACTGCAAACTCAGCAGGCTTGATGTAGAGGTATGAAAATGTTCAGCCTACGTGATGCAGTGAGTTTTGGGCCATCCTGGACCACATGTAATACTGTATCAAAATATTTTTCAAAAAATTAAAGACCAAGAGAGAAAATAAAATACAGAAAATAGATCAAGAAACAATTCAAGATAAAATGATAGAACTACTACCATAACAATAACAGGTTACCAACCATTGCTTTGTTATACATCCTTAGAATTCTTTTGACTGTCCAGGATATAATGCAACCTGGAATTTGAGCAAAGAATGCTTTACAGAAGGTTGTGCTATATTTGCACAATTGGCTACAAATGCAGAACAGCTTTTTATACAAAATAGATGCCAGAGTAAACAAAAATAGATAAGTGTTTAGAAATGAAGTCTAAATATATAAAAACTCTAGAAAGGTGTTGTGAGATGTTAGAGTAGAGTTGGTACAAGTTATTATTATTTTTTATTCCTCAGAACAATCATATAAAATATTATAGGGTGTCACTTGGTAAAGAAAGATTAGCATTTTCTAAGTTTGTGAGGTACCTTGGTTCTACAGAATGAGAGCCTGTGAGGCTTTCCAAAGGACATAATCAGGTCATCAGGAGGGCAGCATTAAGTCTGTGGTAGTTCTCAAAGTTGTTCTTTTGATATAAAAAAAGACAGGAGGCCACTTGCGAGCTGGAACTGTTGAAGTAATAAGCTAAAAACAAGCAGTCAGGAGAGCAACTCTAGAAGTATTAGGCTGAGAATTTGTCTCTAGGATAAGGGTCTTCCTGTTTCTCCTGGACCATCCACAAAGCCATCTATTGACTCCCCACTGTTGTCAAGGCTATTGAAGACCCTGTCTGAGGAACAGTCTGAATACAAGGCAGTTATGACAAACACAGTGCTCTCCCTCCTTATGGGGCCTTCTGTGCCAGGCTCTCAGAGGATATAAAGCACTTGTTAAGTACTTGGAGAATAGCACCAGTCTCCACAGAGGACGATTTGAGTTCCCATAGAGAAGTCATCAACATAGGGTAAGAATTCAGCCAATTATGCCTCACCTCATCGGTCCTATTTACAGGGTAACCCCATGGGGCATAGACCATGTCTTTCTCTGTGTATTGTATAGTGTTGAGGAAACACTTGGCACTCAATAAATACTAAGCAGAATCTTGTTTCTTGTTGCTCTCAGCTTCCCACTGAGAGCTGATCTGAGGAAGGAATTCCCTTTGAAGTCCTTGTCTCCATGCTTTATGAAAAACAATATGGAGGCTAGGAGAGGTGAGAAACATGTACAGTTCTGAAGCTGGTTTTAATATCCATAGATGATAAATGCTACCTCTACAGTTGCACAGCTAAGGCTGAGATACATAATTGATAGAACCGTGAAGTGAGAGAGGCCTCACTTTCATAAATGTTGTCTTGTCTTCTACTTTCCTTCAGATTCAAGATTTATGGTTTTAAATATCCATTAATGCTTTCCCCCATCTATCTTTTTGAGTGAAGAAGTAGAGCCCTTTTATGCTTTGTTTCATTTTAGGCATTTCTGACTTTCACTGGGGGAAAAGTCAAAGTGTATAGGTGAATATGAAAGTAGTAGAGTAAACAAAGCAACTTCAAAAGAATAAGAAAGGATCATTTTAAAGTACAATTTGCAATGATTTTAATGGATCTTTGGCACCAACAGTATACATGGCCATGTGTATTGGTTGAAAATAACTTGTTACCTTAGAGAATAACAGTATAATTTCATTGAGCAAATTATTTATGAGTATTTTATAGGTAGTGAGATTTTCAAAATACTGGAGAAAATACTTTGCTTTAAGTGTAATAATGTATTTCACTTAATAGTGTAATTAAAATAAAAGAGAAATAGGTGTAATGGTACAGGCATGATCTGTGCATATAGTTCTTTTGACATTCTGAGGAAGTCTCAATATATTGTCTTCCACCACTGAGGCAAAGACAGTTCATGCTAGGAAGTAATTAATTTTAGAGTGTGAGGTTCTAGGATGAAATATACTTTTAATATTTAATACACTCACAATGCTCTGTCCCCTCATTGTCCACTCCCTTTCTCCCCATTTCTACCCTCTCCTTTTTTTCAACCCTATTGACTTTATGCTGTCTTTCTTTCCTTCACTTTCATTTTATTACTACTTTTTAAAAGATTTACTTATTTATTTTATGTATGTGAGTACACTGTAGCTGTCTTCAGACACACCAGGAGAGGGCATCAGATCCCATTACAGACGATTGTGAGCCACCATGTGGTCTTGGGAATTGAACTCAGGACCTCTGGAAGAGCTGAGCCATCTCTCCAGCCCTTGTTTTTATTTTTATCTGAGTATTTTACTCATAAAAACTATTAATCTTAGAACTTTCAAAGATTCAAATTTGCATGAGACTTAGTTAACTACATAGTAGTACCCTTATGTTGCATAATATGCAGAATTCTAATAAGATATATTGCAGTAGATCTTTAAGAAGTATCATACCTACTCCTTTTGCTTAAAAAACAAAAATAGAGCTAAATAATATCCTGAAAAGAAAATTTGAAAACTCACAAGTGTATGTCAAGAACAAATAAGGGTTCCTCTTACTGTGGGTTGGAGCGGGAGGGTGATAGTGAAGGAGAGTTATCAAAACCAATAGTCTGAATATCTGACAAAGCCATAGGAAAAATATCACTATATGTTTAAGTAAACATATATACAGACATATACACACAATATACTTACACACACACACACACACACACACACAGAAACACACACACACACACACACACACACACAATGTAGCTGTATCACATACAGTGATATTCTCCTTAACAGCAGATAATCTAAGAAAACCTCCAGTGCTAACCATAGGAAACCTCTCTTTGAGTAAGATTAGAGGTTTCTAAGAAGCTACTCAAATCATATAAGCTATTGTGATTGCTCCTCATTGCTTTTCAGGTCATGAAACTAAGATTCTATTGAGGATACGATGTACTTCAGACATAGACTTGGAGGAATCAAGCTGAATCTCAACTGGACACCTTGTCCTGAGCACAAGCTTTCATAGTAGCCAACGGTGCTATACAGGCTGCCAAGGGAGGAAAGAACTCAAGAGTCAAACCTACTCATAAAGTTTATCATCCACAGGGATAACCAGCAAAAGTTATTCTTCATAGTGCAGTAGTGACATTTTTATCTCGGGCTTAACCAACAGTTTTCTAAATTGGACTTAAGGCTTTCATATCAGGGAAGAATTGATGCCGTTACTATAAACAGCCAACTCCATAGGGTTGATGGGTTGATCGAGGATGCTAGAGAGGCTATGTCATCATTTCACTCACATCTATCAACTCAATAGAGTTGAATCAGCTATTGCTGTTTCCTTATATCGATGTAATTTCTAACAGTATTGTAATTTCTAACAATGTTTATCCTTGTATCCACAGATACATGTAGTTCTCATCCCACATATATGAAAGCATGCATATATGTGTGCATGTGTACATGTGTAGAAGTAATAGTTACAGAATGAAGTCATGGATTTGAAAGTGACATGGGGCATGACATGGAGGAAGTTGGAGTGGAAGAAGGAGATGTGCAAATGATTTAAATATGATGCTCATATATGAAATTCTTAAAACATAAAAAAAGTAAAGATAGATAGAAGAACTGGAAATTTTACATTGGTGTGAATATAAAAATTTGAAAACAATTCTTGGAGCTAGGATTAGAACTAAGATGTCTGAGTTTAATTCAGATATTTGACTACTGCCATTTTGGGGGGATTGTTAAACATTTTTGATTACACTGCTGAGATTGAGTAATTTATTAAAAATTGTATTTCTTATAGTTCTAGGGGTTAGAATTCTAAGATCAGATACTAACCAGCTCAATGTCTGAGAAGGACTCAGTCTTTCCCCCACACAACTCCTCTGTTTGTTGCAGCCTCCAGAGAGGACAAACACCGTGCCCTTGGATGCAAAGAGGTTAACAACAGAAAATTTGCAACCTCTATCTCTTTATACATCATATTAATCAACACAAGAGAGCAGAGATATCAGTTTCCCAAAGGTCTTCCCTCTTAATACGGCCACAATGAGAGTTGCATTTCCCATTAAGATTTCTACTTGTTTTGAAGGGATATTCAGAGCATAGTCTCAGCATATAAGTGCAGAAGAAGAATAAGTCATTCAAATATGAAAAGAAGGTCTATAGGTGAAGAAGAATTAGTGACCAATATCCATGGTCAGTTTACCTTTCGATACAGCATTATTGAGCTTACACAGTGTAGGATAAACCCACTAGGGAGTCTGGAGTTGAATGAAACTGATGTTCTCTGAATTTAATGCCTTTAATTTCTAAAGCATCGGAGCATTAGTTTCTGAGATACTCTAAGTTTAACCAGCCAATTACAAATCCAACATTTAATTGCATTTGTGGTAAATGTTAAAGAGCAGAAGTGCAAAGTGCTAAGAATATGCCGCAAAGGGAACCTGAGCTTTTCCTGTGCTGGGGTGAAATGGCAGGAAGCTTCACAAAGGAAATATTCTGAGACTTGACTATATGTAAGGAAGTTGGATCTTGGAACAACTGGAAAAGAGGTATTGGACAGACAAAATAGCTCCTCTGGTAAAAAGTAGTACTTGCATCCAAGTCTGATGCACTGAGTTTGATTCCTGGGTATCACAATGTGCTGGGAGAGAGTGGACTTCTGATTTCAGAAAGTCACAGTCATACTGAAACATTATTGGTAATTAAATGTTCCATTTTAGACAGAAGCCTTTTAAGACTCAGAATGTTCTAAAGGGAAGCTCATGAGCAGCTCCAAAATATTAGAAATTCCCAGAAATGGACCAAACCACTAGGCCTCTCCATCCTCAATTTTATATAACCAGTTAGTACCACTGAGAGAGAGAGTCTCAGGCAATAAGCTGCTTGGATGAAGCTTGAACCAACTGATCTTGAATAGACACTTTAACTTATCTAGCTGCCTGCAAGTTGTGTCCTCAGCTTCAGATTTCCACTTTCATGACCTGGAATGGAATTTTGTGAATACAGCTCCTTTTGAATCACGTTTGCTCCTCACACTTACTCCTAGAAGCACCTGCAATACATCTTGCTGTTGAGTCATCAAGTTGGACTTTCATGCTACCCTTACTTTGGCTGCCTATGCTTACTCACATTTCCCTAGGAATGGGGTCACAGAGAACTTGGCTTCTTGAAGACCAAAGTGTGGATGCTTTGGTCCTTTCTGGAAGGAGTATCAAAAGTTTCAACCAGAGCTCCCAAAGTCTAAACCGCCAGCCAGAGAGCACAAAGGGAGGGACTCATGCACCTGTATAGGGAATTGAGGGTGACCTTGTTAGACTTCAGTGAAAGTGGAGGGCCATGGTCCCCGAAAGTTTGGATCCCCTACGGTGTGGGAAAGAGAGCAGGGAGATGGGACTGGGAGGATGTTAGGAGCACACCCTCATAAAAATTAGGAGGAAGGGGTATGGGATAAGAGGTTTTGGGGAAGAATGGGAGAGGAGATAACATTGAAAGGTAAATATGTATAATATCCAATTAAAAAAACACACACAGATAAAGGGTCTAAAAAAAAAAGAGAGAGAGTTTACTTATTTTAAATTATTTTCAAAAGTTTCTAGGAGTTGCTAATTTGCTAAGATCCTATTTTAAGCTCTCCACAAAAGAATTTAAGTCTCTGTTCAATATTCTCAAGATAGAGGTAAATCCTAATTTTCCTCAACAATTAATTGACAAAAGAGAGGTAATCTCACAAAAAGTAGAAGAAGCTATTACTAATCGATATATTATATAGTCTGATTAGTTGTTGGTGGTACTATAACAGTCCTTTGACAAAAGGTTATTAATATAGATTTATATATCCTTAAATAGGATCTTCATGACTCTCTGAGTGTGGAAGGAGCAACTGTTGGCGCTTCTGCCCTGATTTTACAAGAACTCTGAAAAATTGGCTTTAAAAACAAAAGAGGAGGAATGGTACCCCCTCAGAAGGAGTCCCCCTGAAATACTCTCCATCATGCCTTGTTCAGTTTTATCTCTCTAAAGTTGAAAGCTCATGGCAAATCTGCTGCTGACTACCTCTGGCACCAAGACCAACAAAACTTTGCCGCAGATATGGGGAAGGACCCTCTTACCCTTAAAGGGAATGGCCCAGACCCAGTTCCCTTATGGGGCCGAGGATTGATATGCCTGTCTGATACCACACAAGGCACAGCTAACCGGCTACCAAAATGATTAATGAAAAATATACATACCCCCACAAAGTCAGGCCCAACCATAAATATGATGAATAACAATTTACATCCAGGGAAGAGAAATCTCCCTGAGAATCCCCTTCTTTTTCCTTTCCAGGTAAAAATGAATCACCCGTGATGTCTGCTGTTAGAAGTTCTAATCCAGATGCTGGCCTCTGAACTTAAACTACTCAGACCTTTGAAGGGCCACTGACAAGAACATCAAACAGCTAGAGATTCACATCACTAATCTGAAGAAATCCCTCATTTTGCTGTCTGAAGAGACCTCCTAAAATCGCAAAAATCTTTATTGGACTTGATTTACTCTATTACAATAGAAAAGGCTGTGTACAGCTCTTGACTGTGTACAGCCCTTAAAGAACAAGGTTGCCTTTACATAGACAAGACAAGGAGGGTTAAAGAGAGCATGAAATAGGTAGTGAAGGCCCTAAGAAAACTCAGAGAGAAAGGGACAGATGAATGCTGGTACAAGAATTGGTTTTTAGACTCTCCAAGGTTGTCAACCTTATTTTCTCCCATCTTGGGACCATTATTTGGGTTCTTTTTGCTTTTTTCTGCTGGTCCCTGGCCCTCAAACAGGCAGACTAACTCTGTGATACACAGATAAATAATTTGGTAGCAAAACCTACTCAGATACATTATCATAAGTTAGCTATGGAGGACCACGAGACTCAAGATGAGGTTGTTACTTTATACAGGGTGTTTCCAAAACCCATCTCCACCCAACCTAAAAGCAGGGACTTCTGCCCCTAGACCAAGCAGAGAGGGGCCACCTAGAACCCCCTCTGACTGGCGATCTGAATTCTTGCTTAGGCTGAGAGGCTAAGCACTGCAAGGGAATATAAATAAACGATAAAAATATCTGGGTTCCCTGAGGGACAAGCCTGACTGCATAGGGGTTGATGTCAAAAGTATCTCCTCTCCAGGAAAAAGACATCGGGACGGGTATGGCCCTCATGCCTCACTGGACAACGACAGGGGGACTGGAGCCATTACAAGATCCCCTTCAAATACTGGAGGTCAGACCTCTATCCCCGCCTTCTCAAGTTTAGAATTGCCACAGCCCTTCTATACTTAGAGAAGGGAGGAGATGTCAGGGGCAGCCCTGCTTACACACTGTAGGCCTAAAATCAGCCATAGGCCTAAAATTAGCAATAAGCCTGTCATACATGTATACTAACACCAAGTCTTGGGTCTCAGTGGAAAAACATTGAAACAGATGGCTATAAGCTAATGTAATCAGTCAGCTTTTGTGGAAATTTATAAGCCTGAGTAGTCATAGACCTTGTAAATAGGTAGCCTTGGCAGACAAGACCAACTTAGATAAGGACAAGTGAGTCATAGGCAGAGTCATAGTGACTTGTCCCCTGAACCTTCACCCAGCCGATGATACCCGGTTCTGAAGATATCTGTATTCCTCCTGAACACCCACACTCCATTGTCATTCCCTTCCCCACATCCTGCCTTTCTGTGTTCATAACCCCTGTGTGAATGAATTACGATTTGAGAAAAAATAAATTTAAAAAAAAAGAAAAAAAAAAAAGAACTTGCCTTCTTGTTTTTACATGCATCCTGAAAGGTATGCAAACACCTTCATTCACGCACATGCTAAATTAACTTTAAAAGTATGTGGGATGAACATACTGTAGAGGAAACACAGTGGCACATCATTTCAAGGAGTAATAAGAAGTCTAAAAATAGAGAACTTGGGACATGGAAGGAAAGGTAACATATCATAAGATGTGAATCCTTGCAGGCCTTGGTAAGGCTGAAACATCAACCAATTCAAACAAGATACTGAAAACCAATAGGTATTATATTAGTATAACCAGATTTAGTGTGAATGCAGTTACCCCTGAACAATACTGTAGAATATATTCTGCAAAGCAATGAGGTCATCTCTAGAGAGTCGATTTAGAAAGCAGTCATATGCATCCTTCCAGAGTAGTCTAAGAACTAAGTAAATGTACAAAAGATACAGGAAGGCAAATAATTATGTGTATTTCCCTTCAGGGTTCTTCCTACTTTTTCCATCTTGATGGACTGGACTAGCCAGGACATTATAGATATCCTCCAGCAGTTTTATACCCTTTAGCATATGCTAAAGCAGGTAAAGATGGTAGTTCCACTCCCATTTCTTTAGCCAACACTCATATATTAAATATCTCCTATCCATTCTGTCCTATTATAAGCTGGTGAAGAACAGAGAGATGTCTATCCAACGAGAAATTGAAAGGCAGGGCATCAATATCAGAAAAACCTTTGAATATCTCATATCAGGACAACACCCAGCAGGTTCCTTCTGTATATCCCTTATCTCCAAACACAGCTGCCTTGAATTAATCCTACAATTTGAATGTGCTTCTCAAGAGATCATGCATACACTGTATGAGAAAACACTATTATTGTAGTACCCTTGATTCCGCAGGAATACTTTCTACTAAATCCCTATATTAGTCAGAGAATAAAAATGAATTTATAATTTTCCCATTGATAACAGATGCAAATCTCTTTGTTTTTACATAAAAGGCTGTTTGGATTTTATTGTACCATTTATTCATTTCTCAACTACTTGTCAGCATTGTTTATTGATAATGTATATGTGTGATATGTGAGGGTCGGTGTTTAAGAAAATTAGTAACACACCTACTTGCATGGAGTTTGTAGAAAATGAATAACTATATTTAAACATTTAATGGTGTTTATTGCCTGCTAGCTATTTAAAATATGAATTAGGGTTGATTAGGGATTATTTATATGTAGCTAAATGGAGAAGATACTATTTCTCTATTCATGGTACTTACATGTAACATTGGTGGAGAGAGATGACACCTAGCAATGCAAACTAAGACACAACTTCTAATACTATAAGGGAACTCTGGAGAACCACAAGAGAAAACGATAGCCACTCTAAGAAGCCTGCCTGAGACATTTTATTTGACTGTGATTTGAATATTGATATTCAGAATATCCAGGCTGAGACTGACGGGGCACATGGCTCTTGAAGAAGGAATAACATTAATGTGTAGGACTGTATGTGACCCAGTGTAATGTGGTTATTTAAAGATAAAATGCATGAGTAGATTGTGTCCTGGGGAGGGGTTACCCAGGAATATAGAATTCAGATCACAAAAGAGCTTCAAAGCCAGACTCAGAATTTTGAAGTTTGAAAAACCATTGAAAAATTTTAAGTAGAGAGCATACATAAGCTGTTTTCAATTACTCAGTTGCTCTAAATGTTAAGTTGTAAATAGCATTTAAGGAAAAGGTGAGGACTCATTGGTATAAGAAGGTTATTCTAGAAGAGGGCCAGGGTTGCTTTGGTCAGACTATAACAATATGGATGAAGACATATAGATAGTATGTTAGGTATTTTTTAACTCAGCACATAATACATCATTATTGTAGCACTCTTGATTCCATAGGAAAACACTGTACTAAAGTCCCAAATTAGACAGAGAATAAAAAATTTATATTTTTTCCAATGCAATATAGATGCAAATCTATAATTTTTTACATAAAAGGCTGTTCGGATTTTATTGTACCATTTAGTGCATACTGGGCGCTAACTTGCTGCCTACAATTGTCATAACTCATCATTATAGTAAAAGTAACTATTTCTTTGTAAAATGACACTGTTTCATTAAGTCATCTCACAAAATATAAATTATAAAGGAAATAAATATCTTATTAGAGGATAGGGTATTAGAATTTCATGGATATAAAATATCTCAAAATTATCTAATAATGGCTTACGGAGGGGTGATCTCTGATTTATTTTTTGGGAAGCCATATAAATGCTGTTTTAAACTGGGGTTTTTAGAAGCATGGGTGTTTAAAATGAATCTGTAGGTTTATACATTCATATTTTATTGTCTTTTAAAGTGAAGCACTCCATGCAATTTCCCTTCCTAATAACATTGCTTCTTCCCACACTCTAAACATCTACACTGAAAATTTAGTAAAGAACCATTTAATCAGGCCAGAATTAGATCTGTCTTCCCTGAAGAAATTACTGGGGAAGAATTTCACTGTTCTTGTACACATGTTTATGAAAAGAAGCAAATAAGATCCCTTTTCTCTAAATTATATATTCTAGAGAAAATATTTAATAAAATTTCATATTATAATTAATTGTTTTCCCAGAAATACAAATATCAAAATTTGATGACTTGAACAAATTGTAGCTATGCTCTATATAATAATCCATTATCTACTTATGTACCTTAAAGATCCATAAGCTCCAGAAGCAATTGATAATAGCCATAAAGTCTTTCCTCCCAGAAGTTATCTTTCAATAGAGGAAGAAAAGGCAAGCTAGTATGAGAGCTATGCATGATTTAGGTAACCTCCAGGGGATGCCAGGTCAAGAGTATATAAGGTATGGTTCTGGTGGGTCACTGGAGCTCCATGATAAAAAATATAATTCTGCTAATGCATGTTTCACTGGCATCCAGAGACCCCAATGGGTTGACTTGCTGGTCGTCTGCACTTCTTCTACATAGATACCTATGGTCATAGAATCTCTGATTTCCTCTAAAACTAGACCTCTATTTAGCCTGGTTTTCAAGTTGGAAAGAGCTGTAGTTCTGTTCAGCAGGCAATTAACAGAAGAACTGTTTAGGAACACAAAGCTATGAGAGAGATCCCCTATAGCCAGTCATCAAACCTATTGTTTAATAATGATTAACAACTGCATTTTAGAGAAGCTGTCTATTCACAGAGATAAAGTATGTTGACAAATAACCTCAAGACTTACAGCCCATATGCTGACCCATAACATGCAAAAGGGTGACTAGTGAAATTTATCTTTATTGAAATGTATCGAAATCTAAATTTTTTGAAATCATTACTGTGAAAATATAATAAAGTCATCTTCTCTTCCATCAAATTTGATTGTGTTCTTAATGAGTATGATTGCTTTGATGTTTTAAAATAAATTTGTGTAAGAATCAGAAAGGAAAACATCTGAATATAATACAATCTTTAAATTATAATGAAAACAGGCTGTCTTTAAGCCTTCATGCACTATGACATCATAGTAGAAAAACCCATTTAATGTCCCCAGGAGAATTAGTTACTCTTTTAAGTCACCTACAAATGAGCAATAGATTGCAAGGACAAGGGTGCCTATTTTTTTTTTTCTGAAAAGCTATGTGCACAGATAGCCACAGTGTAAGGTAAAAGTGCATTGTTCATTTGAGAATTCAAAGGTGAGAACATTAAGTCTCCTCTGTATAGCTGCAGCCAGACATTTCCATTGCTCTATACATGGAGTGGATTATGGTCTATGAAAGGGTACCAAAGGCATTTCTGCCCAAATCCAACCTTTTCTCATTGGTGGTTTATGGGGCTTGCAATGTCAAGATCCATGAATTTCAGGGACTGTGTTTGTCCTTGGATCAGATTTGGAAGCAGCTTTTGATCAATGAAGTGAAACAATTAATTATAAGAAATAATGCTAGTAAAAGTCCTTACCCAGTCAGCTAAAGGAGAAAGGAGCCAAGGGAATAAAGCTCGTCTCTGGCAGAACCTCATCTTCTTACTGTCTGGATCCAATCCTGTTTGGCTAAGGCAATGACAACTCGCTAAGTTTCCTGTGAAAGGCACAGTTGTTTGGTCTTCTTAGACAGTGGTTGTATCAGGCTGGGGGTGGTGGAGGGGGAGCTGGTGGGAGAAGGAGGTCAAAAGGATTGGAAGGGAATGCAAAATTTCTCTCTTCATCTGCATTTGATTGCTTTGTGCCCTGAAGCACATGATTTAATTATTTTCATCATTGCCTCAGCTTCCTCAGCTACCAATCTCATTGAGGGCAATAAAATTATTCAGCCTTTGCAAAAAAAAAAAAATGCAGCCATAATAATTTTTGACTCAGTGAATTCTAAAGGCTATAAAACCAGCTTCGTGGATGACCACATCCAATTGAAAACACCAACCTAGGTTAAAGTTAAAGTCAACAGTTAAAATAAAACATAACCTTACAAAAGATGGATGTACTCTGCTTGTGTTTTGCATAATGGGCACTTGCTGCCTACCAGTGTCATTTGCCATCTCAATCAACAGAAGCATCCACTTCAAAGGGATTATTTTCTTCCAAAACAGCTGGCTCCAGAAATCCCCAAATTTCTGTGTGAAATTGATATGGTAAAGTATGTAGGGTAGAAATCAGGAGAGAGCTAGATGATGGCCAGATCTAAATATCCAAGGTCCAACAAGAGCAGTCAAAAGCAAAAAGCAAAAAACAAAAAACAAAAACAAAACAAAAAACAAAAACAAACAAACAAACAAAACAAAACCCCACAATGAAAAATGTTTACAAATGGGGAGGGATGGAGACCCCTGAGTAAAGACCAGCAATTTGAAGAGAAAGAATGATGAAGAAGGTTTTAGGGAAAATCAGGAGGCCTAGAAAGGACCTCTATAAGTATCATTGCAGGGATGCAGCACAAGGTACTGGCACTTTGCAGTCCATCATTCTGAATATGTATGTGCTTTTATGTATGTTTACATGTATATGCTCGAATGCAACTTCATCTATTTTGTAATTTCCTTTTTTAAAAAATGTTTACTTGATCATTAACTACCTTCAACTCTTGATGGTGCAAGGATTAAGTGTTGTTATTTGGCATTGTATCGGCTCTATTGGGTAGACATGATTTTGCTGGAGAGATGGAACTGTAAACTAGGGATGTGTGTGCTGATACGATGGCGTTCATTTTGAGGATATGTTTAACTAAACTGAGGCATTATTCATAGGCATCACCTCACCCACATAAAAGCATATAAAGAAGGCTCACAGGGACCCGGGGTGATGACCAGTAGAGATCTTTAAAATATTAGTATCCTTCTCCTGTGACGAGTTGGTTTTGATCAATCCCATGGGTAGAATACTTTTTCCATTAAACAGGCTGAAGATTCATGGTTGGCCACTTATTTGTAACAAACTAGTGGTTGAGGGATTTTAGGCTCTTCCCAAGTACATACTAAATTTTATGGAAACTATATTTGCTTCCCAACACTAGAAAAACTCTAAATAAAACAAACACTTTTATAAATATACTCTTTGAGTTTACAAGGCCTAGCTAGGATATGCCTATAAATACTTTAGGGTTATCAGGATGCTTATGGGTTGTGTGATAAAGAGGCAGGGCATGCTTTCAATATCAATTTTACCACTTAACAATTATGTGACCTTGAGCAAATGACTTTATCTTAATAATCTATATTTTTCTTATATTATGAAATTAGTATCTATTTCCCAGAGGAGCCCTAAAGTTTAAATGGGGTGAAGCATATTAAGCATCTCTCATACATAGTATGTGGGCCATACTAAATCTATGATTAATTTGAGCCTACCCACCAACTTCCCTGAGAGATTCAAGACAAGTTAAATCTTGGCTAGGGGTAAGATGGACAATCTTTTAGGAATGTACTTACCCTACATTCTATTACAGTAAGGTTACCAAGTGTTTAGAATCACTGAGAATCAGGCCACCATCTCTGCCTCCTCTCCTGTAAATCATTATGTGGCAGGGAGCTCAAACCTTTTGACCTCTTAGGGCTTGACATTTTTCAAGTGTTAATGGGGTGTTACCATTTATGTGATAATGATGAAGAATGATTGTTGATATTTTAAAATAAAGGGCACTATATATTCATAAGCAATTAATCAATGTGTTTTGTCACATATGAATAGTTCTTCAACTAGAAAGGAAAATACAATATATAGTTTATATTCTAAGGTATCCTGTACAAGAGCTGATTCTTCCACTTAGCTCATGACTTAATCTCTTCAGTTTTTGTTTCTTTTATTAAATACAATGAGGATGATACTCTCAACCCATTTTGCCTTATGAAAAGCAAATGGAGTAAGCATGTATAATGTATCTCGGTGCAGTTTCTGTCACTGAAAACAATTATAGTATTAAAGGAATGGAGTAACAAAACAATAATACTTAATTGACTAATCCATAATGTGCAATAGAGATTATTTAAATTCATTTTAGTAATGTTAATAATTTAGTAATGTATCTAATTAGAAGTACAAAGTATATCATAGTTTTTATTTCTTTTCTGTCTTTCTCATTAGAATAGTATCTTAATAATTTTAAGTACAGGGCAAATCAGCAAATATTTCTATCCTAGTTTGTTTTCCAAGGCAAAGAAAAAAGACCATGAACAAATCAACTTGGGGAAGTAAAGTTTATTTAGCCTACATTTTTATGTTTTAGTATGTCATCAAAGAAAGTCAGGGCAGCCATGGAAGCAGATCCCACAGAGGAACTCATGCTAACTGGCTTGTTTTTGTGACTTGCTCAGTTTATTTTCTTATGCAATCAAGGATCATCTTCCCAGAAGTGGCATTGCCATGGTGAGCTGGACTCTCAGACATAGATCATTAACCAAAGAAATGCCACAGATGAGCCCAAGCCAATCTGATGGTGCAATTCCTCAATTGAAGTTACTTCTTCCCAGGTGACTTCAGTTTGTATCTAAAACACCACAACAAGGCATGTGCATGTGCATGCATGTGAGTGTGTGTGTTACCTATCTTCATTTAGTAAGTTCATCGCTTTAATAGATAATTTATTCTGTTGCATACAGTCCAGAGAATGATTATAATAGGTATACTTTCTGTTAGAAAGCATTTGCTTTCAAATGCTTACAGAAAGAAAAATGAAAGAATAAATAGTGAATAGCACACACACACACACACAAACACACACACACACACACACACACACACACATATATATATATATATATATATATATATATAGAGAGAGAGAGAGAGAGAGAGAGACAGATACAAAGATGGAGAGAAAGAGGGAAGGAGGAAGAGAGAGTAACTATATAGTAAAATATTATGAATTTGGGCACTCAAAACATCCAACATAGAGACAAAATTGAAAGAGTATCATCAATTAGGACCCTTCCACATATCAGGAAAATTGACTGAGGAGGCTCACTGAAGCAGCCAATGGGAGAACCTTCTGGAGAATCTGTGGTAGAGAAGTAAAGAATCTAAAGTGAGGAGGATTCTAAAATTAAAAGAAAAAATAGCAGTAGACAGTTAACATCATAAATCAGCTAAAGAAGCCAAGTCAGACTTGTTAGATGGAATTCCTAATTGCGTTTCAGAGTCTTGTCCATTCCTGACCCTAACCCTAACCCTAACCCTAACCCTAACCCTAAACCTAATTTTAACCATGTCTGAACATCCATCCTCCTGTGCCCACTGTGGTCACTTTTTATATCATGGGATTATACAACAGAAATGTCTATTGACAGTGACTTACCTTCTAGCTCTTTTCAAGGACACGGTTTTCACTCTGGGCAGTTTTACCATTCCTCCCCCTCCTGGTTAAAGAGTCAGAGTTACAACAGACAAAGGTGTGTGGAGGTCATGAAATAAACATTTCAGTGTCTGGGACAGAAGAACTGTCATTGCTCTTAGAATTCACTTCCAACAAGCTTAAACAACATATGAAAAATTTCTAATGACATTGGAGGCATCTTTTCTAGTCTATATTAAGTAGAATGATGTGTTCCTTGAATCAGATAATGAATTAAAAATATAAAAGAGAAAATATGTAAAATCTGTGAATAAGTAGAATAAATCCAGTAGGTACAATTTCTTAGTTATTCCTGAACCCACTTTTCAAACTCATTTTAAAAATTAATCTGCCAAGAAGTTATTTCATGTGAATATGGTGGCATATATCTGTAATTCTGTCTCTCAAGAGTCTAGGGCAGCAAGATCACAACATTTTTGAGCCTAGCCAAATAATAAGTTCAAAGCTAGCTGGACTACATAGAAAGATCATATATATATCAATACAAAGAGAAAGGTAAAATCTATTGCCACATTCTTTGAATTTGGTGCTAGGTTCTGGCCTTAAAACTTACTCTTGTCAATAAAGATATAGAGGGAAAAGTTAAAGCATTTCAGTTATAAATCTCAGTTAGAGAATCATGTTAAATAAGTGTATATGGTTTTGGCTTTATCAAAAAGAAGAAACCATAATGGTTCATGCCTGCCAAATGCCATAATTATCAAGATTATGTCATTTCCCTTGGCTGGTCAAAGTACAATTCTGACTCAGAAACAGGAGATGTCATAGTGCTATGATTTACTTTTGAAATCAGACCACTTCCCTTTCCCCAGTTGGGGCTCATGAGTTTGTACATCTCAGGGAAGTTGACATTACTTCTTTTGTTGGAGAGTACCTTCCGGGTGCTATCACTTTGCTCTGATTACATTTATTTTTCAGCTTTTGAGGATTCAAGTTTGCCCTTGCCTTATCACATATTGCTGATGTTATACTCGGTCAACAGATTAACACAATGCACCAGCATTTTCCTGTGGGACTGGTACTGTCTGATCAGAGCTACTCTCAGCTTCACCACAAATGAATGTCCATATGAAAAACATACTTTCAGAATAGATGGGAGGTATTTATTTCCCCCTGTTTTATAGAATCCAGGGCTTCCTTATAGCAGAGCTGTGGCATAGATGTGTCTATTTGGATCACTATCTTGAATGGAGTTGTGGCCTTTAGCTATGTTGGTTTTGAGAAATCCATACACAGAAGAGCTTGTGGGTTGGATTTAACAAATCATCACTGCATGCCGCTATGCTGGTTCTATTGCAGAGGTACCACCAGAAATAATTCCCGGGCTAAGTTGAGCCAAGTTCTTCTACAGCCTAACTTTACTAACTGAGATTTATTGATTTGTTGTTGTCAAATACAGATTATTTTATGATTAAAAATGGAAGTCAGGAATTAGGAAATACTACAAAATTTAGTACAAATTGCTGAAGCACAAAAATGAAGAAATGTATCATATTTCTTTTTTGTACATGAATAATATAATGCCCATATCCATAAATGTGCTCTATTTTATTTATTCAAGGCCTACAAAACGTGTACCTCTATGCTATTATACTATTACATTTTTCTAATACGTTAATGCTCCTTGGAGATATTTTGCTGGCTTCCTATCTTTCAATATTATGAATGAGTTCTCATTTACCTAATTCTCTATGTATTTATGTTGAGATTAATTCTGTGCATTTCAAATCATTCCCAAGAGTCTATGGACCCATCTCAATGCTTTTATATTTACTTCATCTGTGTTTGTTTTTAACTCTAGGCTATAGAACTGCCATGGCTGGGTCCAAACTTATGAGATAAACATAGTTAATTTTATGTATATTTATCATAGTTTTAAAAGTTCAGTAACTCTAATAAGTTTGTGATTGAAACAACACAAGGAGTTTTAGATAGAAAATAAGCTTATTTTCTTTATAACACAAACATTGAAAAGATTTTGTTATTTTTAGTATTTATTACATTATACATTAATGATACATTTGGTTACTATGTCTTAACGTCTATAGAACAGATATGTTTTTATTCTTCTAGTATGGAAGACAAAAATATATATTTAAACAATTTTATTTATGTGTGTGAGCCTGTGTGTCGTTTGTGTGAGGATGGATGCCCACAGGGAACTCAAATATACTGGAGCTGAAGTTCCTGCTCTACATGAGAATCTCCCCCCATGGCCAATAGATGAGAACCAAATTTAGATTTTCTGGAAAAGTAACTAGTGCTCTTAGTCACTGACCTATCTCTCCAGCTCCCCAATATTTAGTTGTTAATTTTTCATCTGTGTCTTTTCATCATTACGAACGTTATTTTTCTGTGTCTCTTCATCATTACCAAACCAATTGTCATCTATTATTTACTCAGCATAATCATACCAAATATTGGTTATATCAATATTTACTACTTATTTACTAGGTGAGTGCATGTGTACTCTGATTTACATTTAGAGGTCAGAGGACAACTTGCAAAAAATAAGTTCTTTCCTTCTACTATGTGGGTTCTGGGAGCAAATCTCAGATTTTCAGTCTGAGGGGCAAGTGCCAACTTTAAGGTTTTTCTTTTCTTTTTTAAAAGAATATATATATTGAAAGACCCCTCCAGGGGGGACCCAGGAAGGACGTGACTCCCAAAGACACTCCAGAGACCTCTTGCTGCAATAACATGAGTCAGGTCTTTTTTTAAGCTTCGGGTTGATATGTGCCTCATGCAGGAGGTAGGGGTAATTGACCCTGAGACCTAATAGCTTAGGGTTTTTACATGCAAAGGTTGGGGGGAGGTGAAGGGTTGTGGGTAATCACACACAATTGGTTATTTCAAATGTCTGTAATGTGTGTAAGCAGATCCCAGGCAGAGGTTTGACAAATCTCACGAGAATAGTCTCTGGTCTCTGTGGCCTTGGGACCCAGTGTGAATGCTTATCTGAGCCGACAGACCATCTGGCTGAATTTAATTTGCAAGTCCTTGGGACCTCTGGTGGGAGTTTCTTCAGAGGAGGCTAAGTCAGACACCATGGGAACAGATTCCCATAACACTCAATTGACCTTTGTTTCTCTGTTCTGCATCTCCTGTTAAGGCCTTGGGTTAGCAAGCTAGCTGACCTGTAATTTTAACTATTTGTATTCCTGTTATATTATTTAACTAACTTAAAATTCCTCTATCTATCTATCTATCTATCTATCTATCTATCTATCTATCTATACATTTTAGTTATTCACTTTGCATCCTGCTTCTTGCCTTCTCCCAGTTTCCCTCTCCCACAATTCTTTCCCCCTACTCTCTTTCCTTCTCTGAGCAGGTGGGGCCACCCCTGGGTATCTTCCTACACTGGCACATCAATCAAGTCTCTGTGAGGCTGGGCACATCCTCTCCCACTGAGGCCAGACAAGGCAGCCCAGCTAGAAGAACATATCCCACATACAGGCAATGGCTTTTGGGATAGCCTCCATTCCAATTTTTTGGGACCCACACGAAGACCAAGATGTAGTTCTGCTACATATGTTCGTGGAGGCCTAGGTCCAACCCCTGTTGTTTTTTGGTTAGTGGTTCTGTGTCTGAGATCCCCAAAGGTCCAGGTTAGTTGACTCTGTTGGTCTTCCTGTGGAGTTCCTATCCCCTTACGGGCTCACAATCCTTCCTCCTGTTCTTCCGTAAGAGTCCCCAAGCTCCATCCACTGTCTGGCTGTGGGTGTCTGCATCTGTCTGAGTCTGCTGTGTGTTGGAACTTCTCAGAGGACAGCCATGATAGACTCTTGTATACACTCATAACAGAGTATCGTTAATAGTGTTAGGGATAGGTGCTTGTCCATGAGATAGGTCTCAAGTTGGGCTGGTTATTGGTTGGGCATTCTCTTAGTCTCTACTCCATCTTCCATCCCTGCATTTCTTGTAGAGAGGATAAATTTTGTGTTGAAAGTTTTGTGGGTGGGTTGATGTCTTTATCTCTTCACTGGAGTTCCTGCCTGGCTACAGGTGGTAGCCTTTTCAGTTTATATCTCCAGTGCTGTGAACCAACTTTAAGGTTTTAATGAAACATATTTTTAAATTATGTGTCCCTCATATACATGTAAATAATTCATCCAGTAAACTTTTATCACGTTTATCAAGCAAGCATATTGGTATTCCATATCAGTATCACATGTATGGTAATTAATAGCCTCTGTCTTTCATGTTGCTATCTTGGAGCCTTCAGGCTACCTTGTTTAAACCAGTGAAGTTGTTCCAAGACAACTTCAACTGCTGGGAATGAATAATCTTTTCTCCATTCCCATTCTCATAATTATGTGATGTTAAGTGTGCCATGCGAACCACGCAGCATATAATCTTCTGGGTTCAGATTTATCATTTAGAATACCCTTGATATCCATCTTTGTTGTTATATGAATCAATAGTTTGTTGCTTTTTGTTTCAGAGTCATATTTATGGTATGATTATAGTACAGTTTCAAATATGACTTGGATTGACGTATGTTGATATGTGGCTATATAAATAGTAATTTCCAGAGAAATTTCCCAGGGGTCATAATCGGATAGGCGCTCTCTCTCTCTCTCTCTCTCTCTCTCTCTCTCTCTGTGTGTGTGTCTGACTTGAGAAAAGAGTTTTATAATTTAGGATGTGTTTTTTCTAGAACTCAGTATAGTTCTACTGAGCAACACTCTGAATCAGTTTGATTTGGGAATGATTGAATTATTTTTAGAATAACAAGTAATTACTGCAGAACGTTAGAGATTTATTTTTCAGAAATCTATCTAGACTCCCTAGAAAAGAATTCGTCTTTTGAAAAACAAGTATGGCAAGGCCAGGAAGCATGCCATCAGGACACTGATCCAGTTTCATCAAGTGCTGTTATCTACTTCAAGATTAATGTCTCATAGGTCCCAAATGCAAACCTCACTGTTGTGTTTGCAAAAACCTCAGCTACATCACTGATTGATGAGTAATCTTTATGTTGGACATTCAAAACCTGTTAATGGTTCATATTACCACCTAGAGGAAAGAAGGTCTACAAAAGCAGGAAAGGATACCTAATTTAGGACCATTCTGCCTTTCTTCCTGTTCTGCTTGTCAGTGTCCATTAATGACAGCTAAACAATGACAGTTCCAATACCATTTGTACCTTTCATACATTGTACAGATTCTCTATCATTTTATGTGGATTGAAAGCTTACCTGTGAGGTAAGTTTATTCTACTCTTGTTCTAAAGCCTATGTGATGATTGGATTCTTTAGATAGGTCTTGAAAGGAGACACAAAGTGTAAGAAAATGACTATATGGCTATTTTTACAGGGAAAAGCAATGGGGAGAAAAGAAGAGGATAGGGAAAGAGAGAAAGAGAGAGAGAGAGAGAGAG